>NW_027117156.1:0-31838 GCF_024137725.1 Prorops nasuta | reverse complement strand
GGTAACACACTTGGGGTCAGGGAGTACTTATAAAGGGGCTAGGATAACTCACTTGCGGTCAGAGAGTACATATAAAGGGTCTAGGATAACTCACTTGGGGTCAGGGGAGTACATATAAAGGGGCTAGGATAACTCACTTGGGGTCAGGGAGTACATATAAAGGGGCTAGGATAACTCACTTGGGGTCAGGGAGTACATATAAAGGGGCTAGGATAACTCACTTGCGGTCAGAGAGTACATATAAAGGGGCTAGGGTAACTCACTTGTGGTCAGAGAGTACATATAAAGGGGCTAGGATAACTCAATTGGGGTTAGGGAGTACTTATAAAGGGGCTATGATAACTTATTTGGGGCCAGGGAGTACTAATATGACACTAGGGTAACACACATGGGATCAGGGAGTACTTATAAAGGGGCTAGGATAACTCACTTGGGGCCAGGGAGTACTAATATGACACTAGGGTAACACACTTGGCGTCAAGGAGTACTTATAAAGGGGCTAGGATAACTCACTTGCGATCAGAGAGTACATATAAAGGGGCTAGGATAACTCACTTGAGGTCAGGGAGTACATATAAAGGGGCTAGGATACCTCACTTGCGGTCAGAGAGTACATATAAAGGGGCTAGGGTAACTCACTTGCGGTCAGAGAGTACATATAAAGGGGCTAGGATAACTCACTTGGGGTCAGGGAGTACATTTATGGGACTAAGGTATCTCACTTGTGTTCAGGGAGTACATATAAAGGGGCTAGGATAACTCACTTTTGGTCAGAGAGTACATATAAAGGGGCTAGGGTAACTCACTTGCGGTCAGAGAGTACATATAAAGGGGCTAGGATAACTCACTTGAGGTCAGGGAGTACATATAAAGGGGCTAGGATAACTCACTTGGGGTCAGTGAGTACATATAAAGGGGCTAGGATAACTCACTTGGGGTCAGGGAGTACATATAAAGGGGCTAGGATAACTCACTTGCGGTCAGAGAGTACATATAAAGGGGCTAGGGTAACTCACTTGCGCTCAGAGAGTACATATAAAGGGGCTAGGATAACTCACTTGGGGTCAGGGAGTACATTTATGGGACTAAGGTATCTCACTTGTGTTCAGGGAATACATATATGATACTAGGGTAACACACTTGGGGTCAGGGAGTACTTATAAAGGGGCTAGGATAACTCACTTGCGGTCAGAGAGTACATATAAAGGGTCTAGGATAACTCACTTGGGGTCAGTGAGTACATATAAAGGGGCTAGGATAACTCACTTGGGGTCAGTGAGTACATATAAAGGGGCTAGGATAACTCACTTGGGGTCAGGGAGTACATATAAAGGGGCTAGGATAACTCACTTGCGGTCAGAGAGTACATATAAAGGGGCTAGGGTAACTCACTTGTGGTCAGAGAGTACATATAAAGGGGCTAGGATAACTCAATTGGGGTTAGGGAGTACTTATAAAGGGGCTATGGTAACTTATTTGGGGCCAGGGAGTACTTATAAAGGGGCTATGGTAACTCACTTGGGGCCAGGTAGTACTAATATGAAACTAGGGTAACACACTTGGGGTCAGGGGAGTACTTATAAAGGGGCTATGGTAACTCAATTGGGGCCAGGGAGTACTAGTATGACACTAGGGTAACACACTTGGGGTCAGGGGAGGTACTTATAAAGGGACTAGGATAACTCACTTGCGGTCAGAGATTACATATAAAGGGGCTAGGATAACTCACTTGAGGTCAGGGAGTGCATATAAAGGGGCTAGGATAAATCACTTGCGGTCAGAGAGTACTTATAAAGAGGCTAGGATAACTTACTTGGGGTTAGGGAGTACTTATAAAGGTGATATGGTAACTCAATTGGGTTCAGGGAGTACTTATATGAGACTAGGGTAACACACTTGGGGTCAGGGAGTACTTATAAAGGGGTTTGAATAACTCACTTGCGGTCAGAGAGTACATATAAAGGGGATAGGATAACTCACTTGGGGTCAGGGAGTACATATATGGGACTAGGGTAACTCACTTGCGGTCAGAGAGTACATATAAAGGGGATAGGATAACTCACTTGGGGTCAGGGAGTACTTATAAAGGGGCTATGGTACCTCACTTGGGGTCAAGGAGAACTTATATGGGACCAGGGTAACTCACTTGTGGCCAGGGTGTACTTATAAAGGGGCTAGGGTAACTCACTTGGGGTATGGGAGTACATATAAAGGGGCTAGAATAACTCACTTGCGGTCAAAGAGTACATATAAAGGGGCTAGGGTAACTCACTTGCGGTAGAGAGTACATATAAAGGGGCTAGGATAACTCACTTGGGGTCAGGGAGTACTTATAAAGGGGTTATGGTAACTCACTTGGGGTCAAGGAGAACTACAATGTGACTAGGATAACTCACTTGCGGTCAGAGAGTACATATAAAGGGGCTAGGATAACTCACTTGGGGTCAGGGAGTACATATAAAGGGGCTAGGATAACTCACTTGGGGTCAGGGGAGTACTTATAAAGGGGCTAGGATAACTCACTTGCGGTCAGAGAGTACATATAAAGGGGCTAGGATAACTCACTTTGGGTCAGGGTGTACATTCATGGGACTAAGGTATCTCACTTGTGTTCAGGGAATACATATATGATACTAGGGTAACACAATTGGGGTCAGGGAGTACTTATAAAGGGGCTATAGTAACTCACTTGGGGTCAGGGAGTACTTATAAAGGGGCTAGGATAACTCACTTGGGGTCAGGGAGTACATATATGGGACTAGGGTAACTCACTTGCGGTCAGAGAGTACATATAAATGGGATAGGATAACTCACTTGGGGTCAGGGAACACTTATAAAGGGGCTAAGGTAACACACTAGGGTTCAGGGAGTACTTATACGAGACTAGGGTAACACAGTTGGGGTCAGGGAGTACTTATATAAAGGTTTGAATAACTCACTTGCGGTCAGAGAGTACATATAAAGGGGATAGGATAACTCACTTGGGGTCAGGGAGTACATATATGGGACAAGGGTAACTCACTTCCGGTCAGAGAGTACATATAAAGGGGATAGGATAACTCACTTGGGGTCAGGGAGTACTTATAAAGGGGCTAGGGTAACTACTTGGGGTCTGCGAGTACATATAAAGCGGCTAGGATAACTCACTTGGGGTCAGGGAGTACTTATATATGGGCTATGGTAACTCACTTGGGGCCAGGGGAGTACTAATATGACACTAGGGTAACACACTTGGGGTCAGGGAGTACTTATAAAGGGGTTAGGATAACTCACTTGCGGTCAGAGAGTATATATAAAAGGGCTAGGATAACTCACTTGGGGTCAGGGAGTACATATAAAGGGGCTAGGATAACTCACTTGCGGTCAGAGAGTACATCTAAAGGGGCTAGGGTAACTCACTTGCGGTCAGGGAGTACTTATAAAGGGGCTATGGTAACTCACTTGGGGCCAGGTAGTACTAATATGAAACTAGGGTAACACACTTGGGGTCAGGGAGTACTTATAAAGGGGCTATGGTAACTCAATTGGGGCCAGGGAGTACTAGTATGACACTAGGGTAACACACTTGGGGTCAGGGAGTACTTATAAAGGGACTAGGATAACTCACTTGCGGTCAGAGATTACATATAAAGGGGCTAGGATAACTCACTTGAGGTCAGGGAGTGCATATAAAGGGGCTAGGATAAATCACTTGCGGTCAGAGAGTACTTATAAAGAGGCTAGGATAACTTACTTGGGGTTAGGGAGTACTTATAAAGGTGATATGGTAACTCACTAGGGTTCAGGGAGTACTTATATGAGACTAGGGTAACACACTTGGGGTCAGGGAGTACTTATAAAGGGGTTTGAATAACTCACTTGCGGTCAGAGAGTACATATAAAGGGGATAGGATAACTCACTTGGGGTCAGGGAGTACATATATGGGACTAGGGTAACTCACTTGCGGTCAGAGAGTACATATAAAGGGGATAGGATAACTCACTTGGGGTCAGGGAGTACTTATAAAGGGGCTATGGTACCTCACTTGGGGTCAAGGAGAACTTATATGGGACCAGGGTAACTCACTTGTGGCCAGGGTGTACTTATAAAGGGGCTAGGGTAACTCACTTGGGGTATGGGAGTACATATAAAGGGGTTAGAATAACTCACTTGCGGTCAAAGAGTACATATAAAGGGGCTAGGGTAACTCACTTGCGGTAGAGAGTACATATAAAGGGGCTAGGATAACTCACTTGGGGTCAGGGTGTACATTCATGGGACTAAGGTATCTCACTTGTGTTCAGGGAATACATATATGATACTAGGGTAACACACTTGGGGTCAGGGAGTACTTATAAAGGGGCTATAGTAACTCACTTGGGGTCAGGAAGTACTTATTTGGGACTAGGGTACTCACTTAGGGACAGGGAGTTCTTATATGGGACTAGGGTAACTCACTTGCGGTCAGAGAGTACATATGAAGGGGATAGGATAACTCACTTGTGGTCAGGGAACACTTATAAAGGGGCTAAGGTAACACACTTGGGTTCAGGGAGTACTTATACGAGACTAGGGTAACACAGTTGGGGTCTGGGAGTACTTATAAAGGGGTTTGATAACTCACTTGCGGTCAGAGAGTACATATAAAGGGGATAGGATAACTCACTTGGGGTCAGGGAGTACTTATAAAGGGGCTATAGTAACTCACTTGGGGTCAGGAAGTACTTATTTGGGACTAGGGTACTCACTTAGGGACAGGGAGTTTTTATATGGGACTAGGGTAACTCACTTGCGGTCAGAGAGTACATATAAAGGGGATAGGATAACTCACTTGGGGTCAGGGAGTACATATATGGGACTAGGGTAACTCACTTGCGGTCTGAGAGTACATATAAAGGGGCTAGGATAACTCACTTGGTGTCAGGGAGTACTTATAAAGGGGCTATGGTAACTCACTTGGGGCCAGGGAGTACTAATATGACACTAGGGTAACATACTTGGGGTCAGGGAGTACATATGAAGAGGCTAGGATAACTCACTTGCGGTCAGAGAGTACATATAAAGGGGCTAGGATAACTCACTTGGGGTCAGGGAGTACTTATATAGGGGCTAGGTTAACTCACTTGGGGTCAGGGAGTACATTTATGGGACTAAGGTAACACATTTGGGATCAGGGAGTACTTATAAAGGTGCTACGGTGACTCATTTGGGGTCAGGGAGTACCTCTATGGGACTAGGGTAACTCACTTGTGTTCAGGGAATACATATATGAAACTAGGGTAATACACTTTGGGTCAGGGAGTACAAATAAAGGGGCTATGATAATTCACTTGGGGTCAGGGAGTACATATATGGGGACTAGGGTAACTCTCTTGGGGTTAGGGAATGCTTATAAGGGACTAGGGTAACTCACTTGCGGTCAGGGAGTACTTATAAAGGGGCTAGGGTAACTCTCTTTGGGTCAAGGAGTACTTATATTGGACTAGGCTAACTCACTTGGTGTCTGGGAGAACTTATATGGGACCAGGGTAACTCACTTGTGGCCAGGGTGTACTTATAATGGGGTTATGGTAACTCACTTGGGGTCAAGGAGTACTACAATGTGACTAGGATAACTCACTTGCGGTCAGAGAGTACATATAAAGGGGCTAGGATAACTCACTTGGGGTCAGGGAGTACATATAAAGGGGCTAGGATAACTCACTTGGGGTCAGGGAGTACTTATAAAGGGGCTATGATAACTCACTTGGGGTCAGGGAGTACTTATAAAGGGGCTATGATAACTCACTTGGGGTCAGGGAGTACATTTATGAGACTAAGGTTATACACTTGGCGTCAGGGAGAACTTATAAAGGTGCTACGGTGACTCATTTGGGGTCAGGGAGTACCTCTATGGGACTAGGGTAACTCACTTGTGTTCAGGGAATACATATATGAAACTAGGGTAATACACTTTGGGTCAGGGAGTACAAATAAAGGGGCTATGATAATTCACTTGGGGTCAGGGAGTACATATATGGGACTAGGGTAACTCTCTTGGGGTTAGGGAGTGCTTATAAGGGACTAGGGTAACTCACTTGCGGTCAGGGAGTACTTATAAAGGGGCTAGGGTAACTCTCTTTGGGTCAAGGAGTACTTATATTGGACTAGGCTAACTCACTTGGTGTCTGGGAGAACTTATATGGGACCAGGGTAACTCACTTGTGGCCAGGGTGTACTTATAAAGGGGTTATGGTAACTCACTTGGGGTCAAGGAGTACTACAATGTGACTAGGATAACTCACTTGCCGTCAGAGAGTACATATAAAGGGGCTAGGATAACTCACTTGCGGTCAGAGAGTACTTATAAAGGGGCTAGGATAACTTACTTAGGGTCAGGGAGTACTTATAAAGGTGATATGGTAACTCACTTGGGTTCAGGAGTACTTATATGAGACTAGGGTAACACACTTGGGGTCAGGGTGTACTTATAAAGGGGCTAGGGTAACTCACTTGGAGTATGGGAGTACATATAAAGGGGCTAGAATATCTCACTTGCGGTCAAAGAGTACATATAAAGGGGCTAGGGTAACTCACTTGCGGTCAGAGAGTACATATAAAGGGGCTAGGATAACTCACTTGGGGTCAGGGAGTACTTATAAAGGGGCTATGGTAACTCAATTGGGGCCAGGAAGTGCTAATATAAAACTAGGGTAACACACTTGGGGTCAGGGAGTACTTATAAAGGGGCTAGGATAACTCACTTGCGGTCAGAGAGTACATATAAAGGGGCTAGGATAACTCACTTTGGGTCAGGGTGTACATTCATGGGACTAAGGTATCTCACTTGTGTTCAGGGAATACATATATGATACTAGGGTAACACAATTGGGGTCAGGGGAGTACTTATAAAGGGGCTATAGTAACTCACTTGGGGTCAGGGAGTACTTATAAAGGGGTTTTAATAACTCACTTGCGGTCAGAGAGTACATAAAAAGGGGCTAGGATAACTCACTTGGGGTCAGGAAGTACTTATAAAGGGGCTATAGTAACTCACTTGGGGTCAGGAAGTACTTATTTGGGACTAGGATACTCACTTAGGGACAGGGAGTTTTTATATGGGGACTAGGGTAACTCACTTGCGGTCAGAGAGTACATATAAAGGGGATAGGATAACTCACTTGGGGTCAGGGAGTACATATATGGGACTAGGGTAACTCACTTGCGGTCAGAGAGTACATATAAATGGGATAGGATAACTCACTTGGGGTCAGGGAACACTTATAAAGGGGCTAAGGTAACACACTTGGGTTCAGGGAGTACTTATACGAGACTAGGGTAACACAGTTGGGGTCAGGGAGTACTTATATAAAGGTTTGAATAACTCACTTGCGGTCAGAGAGTACATATAAAGGGGATAGGATAACTCACTTGGGGTCAGGGAGTACATATATGGGACAAGGGTAACTCACTTCCGGTCAGAGAGTACATATAAAGGGGATAGGATAACTCACTTGGGGTCAGGGAGTACTTATAAAGGGGCTAGGGTAACTACTTGGGGTCTGCGAGTACATATAAAGCGGCTAGGATAACTCACTTGGGGTCAGGGAGTACTTATATATGGGCTATGGTAACTCACTTGGGGCCAGGGAGTACTAATATGACACTAGGGTAACACACTTGGGGTCAGGGAGTACTTATAAAGGGGTTAGGATAACTCACTTGCGGTCAGAGAGTACATATAAAAGGGCTAGGATAACTCACTTGGGGTCAGGGGAGTACATATAAAGGGGCTAGGATAACTCACTTGCGGTCAGAGAGTACATCTAAAGGGGCTAGGGTAACTCACTTGCGGTCAGGGAGTACTTATAAAGGGGCTATGGTAACTCACTTGGGGCCAGGTAGTACTAATATGAAACTAGGGTAACACACTTGGGGTCAGGGGAGTACTTATAAAGGGGCTTTGGTAACTCAATTGGGGCCAGGGAGTACTAGTATGACACTAGGGTAACACACTTGGGGTCAGGGAGTACTTATAAAGGGACTAGGATAACTCACTTGCGGTCAGAGATTACATATAAGGGGCTAGGATAACTCACTTGAGGTCAGGGAGTGCATATAAAGGGGCTAGGATAAATCACTTGCGGTCAGAGAGTACTTATAAAGAGGCTAGGATAACTTACTTGGGGTTAGGGAGTACTTATAAAGGTGATATGGTAACTCAATTGGGTTCAGGGAGTACTTATATGAGACTAGGGTAACACACTTGGGGTCAGGGAGTACTTATAAAGGGGTTTGAATAACTCACTTGCGGTCAGAGAGTACATATAAAGGGGATAGGATAACTCACTTGGGGTCAGGGAGTACATATATGGGACTAGGGTAACTCACTTGCGGTCAGAGAGTACATATAAAGGGGATAGGATAACTCACTTGGGGTCAGGGGAGTACTTATAAAGGGGCTATGGTACCCTCACTTGGGGTCAAGGAGAACTTATATGGGACCAGGGTAACTCACTTGTGGCCAGGGTGTACTTATAAAGGGGCTAGGGTAACTCACTTGGGGTATGGGAGTACATATAAAGGGGCTAGAATAACTCACTTGCGGTCAAAGAGTACATATAAAGGGGCTAGGGTAACTCACTTGCGGTAGAGAGTACATATAAAGGGGCTAGGATAACTCACTTGGGGTCAGGGAGTACTTATAAAGGGGTTATGGTAACTCACTTGGGGTCAAGGAGTACTACAATGTGACTAGGATAACTCACTTGCGGTCAGAGAGTACATATAAAGGGGCTAGGATAACTCACTTGGGGTCAGGGAGTACATATAAAGGGGCTAGGATAACTCACTTGGGGTCAGGGAGTACTTATAAAGGGGCTAGGATAACTCACTTGCGGTCAGAGAGTACATATAAAGGGGCTAGGATAACTCACTTTGGGTCAGGGTGTACATTCATGGGACTAAGGTATCTCACTTGTGTTCAGGGAATACATATATGATACTAGGGTAACACAATTGGGGTCAGGGAGTACTTATAAAGGGGCTATAGTAACTCACTTGGGGTCAGGGAGTACTTATAAAGGGGTTTTAATAACTCACTTGCGGTCAGAGAGTACATAAAAAGGGGCTAGGATAACTCACTTGGGGTCAGGGAGTACATATATGGGACTAGGGTAACTCACTTGCGGTCAGAGAGTACATATAAATGGGATAGGATAACTCACTTGGGGTCAGGGAACACTTATAAAGGGGCTAAGGTAACACACTTGGGTTCAGGGAGTACTTATACGAGACTAGGGTAACACAGTTGGGGTCAGGGAGTACTTATATAAAGGTTTGAATAACTCACTTGCGGTCAGAGAGTACATATAAAGGGGATAGGATAACTCACTTGGGGTCAGGGGAGTACATATATGGGACAAGGGTAACTCACTTCCGGTCAGAGAGTACATATAAAGGGGATAGGATAACTCACTTGGGGTCAGGGAGTACTTATAAAGGGGCTAGGGTAACTACTTGGGGTCTGCGAGTACATATAAAGCGGCTAGGATAACTCACTTGGGGTCAGGGAGTACTTATATATGGGCTATGGTAACTCACTTGGGGCCAGGGAGTACTAATATGACACTAGGGTAACACACTTGGGGTCAGGGAGTACATATAAAGGGGCTAGGATAACTCACTTGCGGTCAGAGAGTACATCTAAAGGGGCTAGGGTAACTCACTTGCGGTCAGGGGAGTACTTATAAAGGGGCTATGGTAACTCACTTGGGGCCAGGTAGTACTAATATGAAACTAGGGTAACACACTTGGGGTCAGGGAGTACTTATAAAGGGGCTATGGTAACTCAATTGGGGCCAGGGAGTACTAGTATGACACTAGGGTAACACACTTGGGGTCAGGGAGTACTTATAAAGGGACTAGGATAACTCACTTGCGGTCAGAGATTACATATAAAGGGGCTAGGATAACTCACTTGAGGTCAGGGAGTGCATATAAAGGGGCTAGGATAAATCACTTGCGGTCAGAGAGTACTTATAAAGAGGCTAGGATAACTTACTTGGGGTTAGGGAGTACTTATAAAGGTGATATGGTAACTCACTAGGGTTCAGGGAGTACTTATATGAGACTAGGGTAACACACTTGGGGTCAGGGAGTACTTATAAAGGGGTTTGAATAACTCACTTGCGGTCAGAGAGTACATATAAAGGGGATAGGATAACTCACTTGGGGTCAGGGAGTACATATATGGGACTAGGGTAACTCACTTGCGGTCAGAGAGTACATATAAAGGGGATAGGATAACTCACTTGGGGTCAGGGAGTACTTATAAAGGGGCTATGGTACCTCACTTGGGGTCAAGGAGAACTTATATGGGACCAGGGTAACTCACTTGTGGCCAGGGTGTACTTATAAAGGGGCTAGGGTAACTCACTTGGGGTATGGGAGTACATATAAAGGGGTTAGAATAACTCACTTGCGGTCAAAGAGTACATATAAAGGGGCTAGGGTAACTCACTTGCGGTAGAGAGTACATATAAAGGGGCTAGGATAACTCACTTGGGGTCAGGGTGTACATTCATGGGACTAAGGTATCTCACTTGTGTTCAGGGAATACATATATGATACTAGGGTAACACACTTGGGGTCAGGGGAGTACTTATAAAGGGGCTATAGTAACTCACTTGGGGTCAGGAAGTACTTATTTGGGACTAGGGTACTCACTTAGGGACAGGGAGTTCTTATATGGGACTAGGGTAACTCACTTGCGGTCAGAGAGTACATATGAAGGGGATAGGATAACTCACTTGTGGTCAGGGAACACTTATAAAGGGGCTAAGGTAACACACTTGGGTTCAGGGAGTACTTATACGAGACTAGGGTAACACAGTTGGGGTCTGGGAGTACTTATAAAGGGGTTTGATAACTCACTTGCGGTCAGAGAGTACATATAAAGGGGATAGGATAACTCACTTGGGGTCAGGGAGTACTTATAAAGGGGCTATAGTAACTCACTTGGGGTCAGGAAGTACTTATTTGGGACTAGGGTACTCACTTAGGGACAGGGAGTTTTTATATGGGACTAGGGTAACTCACTTGCGGTCAGAGAGTACATATAAAGGGGATAGGATAACTCACTTGGGGTCAGGGAGTACATATATGGGACTAGGGTAACTCACTTGCGGTCAGAGAGTACATATAAAGGGGATAGGATTACTCACTTGGGGTCAGGGAACACTTATAAAGGGGCTAAGGTAACACACTTGGGTTCAGGGAGTACTTATACGAGACTAGGGTAACACAGTTAGGGTCAGGGAGTACTTATAAAGGGGTTTGAATAACTCACTTGCGGTCAGAGAGTACATATAATGGGGATAGGATAACTCACTTGGGGTCAGGGAGTACATATATGGGACAAGGGTAACTCACTTCCGGTCAGAGAGTACATATAAAGGGGATAGGATAACTCACTTGGGGTCAGGGAGTACTTATCAAGGGGCTATGGTACCTCAATTGGGGTCAGGGAGTATTTATATGGGACTAGGGTAACTCACTTGCGGTCAGGGGGGTACTTATAAAGGTGCTAGGGTAACTCTCTTTGGGTCAAGGAGTACTTATATTGGACTAGGCTAACTCACTTGGTGTCTGGGAGAACTTATATGGGACCAGGGTAACTCACGTGTGGCCAGGGTGTACTTATAAAGGGGCTAGGGTAACTCACTTGGGTTCAGGGAGTACTTATAAAGGGGCTAGGATAACTCACTTGCGGTCAGAGTGTACATATAAAGGGGCTAGGATAACTCACTTGAGGTCAGTGAGTGCATATAAAGGGGCTAGGATAACTCTTTTGGGGTTAGGGAGTGCTTATAAGGGACTAGGGTAACTCACTTGGGGTCTGGGAGTACATATAAAGCGGCTAGGATAACTCACTTGGGGTCAGGGAGTACTTATAAAGGGGCTATGGTAACTCACTTGGGGCCAGGGAGTACGAATATGACACTAGGGTAACACACTTGTGGTCAGGGAGTACTTATAAAGGGACTAGGATAACTCACTTGAGGTCAGGGAGTGCATATAAAGGGGCTAGGGTGACTCACTTGCCGTCAGGGAGTACTTATAAAGGGGCTATGGTAACTCACTTGGGGCCAGGGAGTACTAATATGAAACTAGGATAACTCACTTGCGGTCAGAGAGTACATATAAAGGGTCTAGGATAACTCACTTGCGGTCAGAGAGTACATATAAAGGGGCTAGGATAACTCACTTGGGGTCAAGGAGTACTACTATGGGACTAGGATAACTCACTTGCCGTCAGAGAGTAGACATAAAGGGGCTAGGATAACTCACTTGGGGTCAGGGAGTTCTTATAAAGGGGCTATGGTAACTCACTTGGGGTCAGGGAGTACTTATAAAGGGGCTATGGTAACTCACTTGGGGTCAAGGAGTACTACTATGGGACTAGGATAACACACTTGCCGTCAGAGAGTACATATAAAGGGGCTAGGATAACTCACTTGCGGTCAGAGAGTACTTATAAAGGAGCTAGGATAACTTACTTGGGGTCAGGGAGTACTTAAAAAGGTGATATGGTAACTCACTTGGGTTCAGGGAGTACTTATATGAGACTAGGGTAACACACTTGGGGTCAGGGAGTACTTATAAAGGGGTTTGAATAACTCACTTGCGGTCAGAGTGTACATATAAAGAGGATAGGATAACTCACTTGGGGTCAGGGAGTACTTATAAAGGGGCTATGGTACCTCACTTGGGGTCAGGGAGTACTTATATGGGACTAGGGTAACTCACTTGCGGTCAGAGAGTACATATAAAGGGGATAGGATAACTCACTTGGGGTCAGGGAGTACTTATAAATGGGCTATGGTACCTCACTTGGGGTCAGGGAGTACTTATATGGGACTAGGGTAACTCACATGCGGTCAGGGAGTACTTATAAAGGGGCAAGGGTAACTCTCTTTGGGTCAAGGAGTACTTATATTGGACTAGGCTAACTCACTTGGTGTCTGGGAGAACTTATATGGGACCAGGGTAACTCACTTGTGGCCAGGGTGTACTTATAAAGGGGCTAGGGTAACTCACTTGGGGTCAGGGGAGTACTTATAAAGGGGCTAGGATAACTCACTTGCGGTCAGAGAGTACATATAAAGGGTCTAGGATAACTCACTTGGGGTCAGGGGAGTACATATAAAGGGGCTAGGATAACTCACTTGGGGTCAGGGAGTACATATAAAGGGGCTAGGGTAACACACTTGGGTCAGGGAGTACTTATAAGGGACTAGGGTAACTCACTTGGGGTCTGGGAGTACATAAAAAGCGGCTAGGATAACTCACTTGGGGTCAGGGAGTCTTATAAAGGGGCTAGGATACCTCACTTGCGGTCAGAGAGTACATATAAAGGGGCTAGGGTAACTCACTTGCGGTCAGAGAGTACATATAAAGGGGCTAGGATAACTCACTTGGGGTCAGGGAGTACATTTATGGGACTAAGGTATCTCACTTGTGTTCAGGGAATACATATATGATACTAGGGTAACACACTTGGGGTCAGGGAGTACTTATAAAGGGGCTAGGATAACTCACTTGCGGTCAGAGAGTACATATAAAGGGTCTAGGATAACTCACTTGGGGTCAGGGAGTACATATAAAGGGGCTAGGATAACTCACTTGGGGTCAGGGAGTACATATAAAGGGGCTAGGATAACTCACTTGGGGTCAGGGAGTACATATAAAGGGGCTAGGATAACTCACTTGCGGTCAGAGAGTACATATAAAGGGGCTAGGGTAACTCACTTGTGGTCAGAGAGTACATATAAAGGGGCTAGGATAACTCAATTGGGGTTAGGGAGTACTTATAAAGGGGCTATGATAACTTATTTGGGGCCAGGGAGTACTAATATGACACTAGGGTAACACACATGATGGGATCAGGGAGTACTTATAAAGGGGCTAGGATAACTCACTTGGGGCCAGGGAGTACTAATATGACACTAGGGTAACACACTTGGCGTCAGGGAGTACTTATAAAGGGGCTAGGATAACTCACTTGCGATCAGAGAGTACATATAAAGGGGCTAGGATAACTCACTTGAGGTCAGGGAGTACATATAAAGGGGCTAGGATACCTCACTTTCGGTCAGAGAGTACATATAAAGGGGTTAGGGTAACTCACTTGCGGTCAGAGAGTACACATAAAGGGGCTAGGATAACTCACTTTGGGGTCAGGGAGTACATTTATGAGACTAAGGTATCTCACTTGTGTTCAGGGAGTACATATAAAGGGGCTAGGATAACTCACTTGTGGTCAGAGAGTACATATAAAGGGGCTAGGGTAACTCACTTGCGGTCAGAGAGTACATATAAAGGGGCTGGGATAACTCACTTGAGGTCAGGGAGTACATATAATGGGGCTAGGATACCTCACTTGCGGTCAGAGAGTACATATAAAGGGGCTAGGGTAACTCACTTGCGGTCAGAGAGTACATATAAAGGGGCTAGGATAACTCACTTGGGGTCAGGGAGTACATTTATGGGACTAAGGTATCTCACTTGTGTTCAGGGAATACATATATGATACTAGGGTAACACACTTGGGGTCAGGGAGTACTTATAAAGGGGCTAGGATAACTCACTTGCGGTCAGAGAGTACATATAAAGGGTCTAGGATAACTCACTTGGGGTCAGTGAGTACATATAAAGGGGTTAGGATAACTCACTTGTGGTCAGAGAGTACATATAAAGGGGCTAGGATAACTCACTTGGGGTCAGGGAGTACTTATAAAAGGGCTATGGTAACTCACTTGGGGTCAAGGAGTACTACTATGGGACTAGGATAACTCACTTACCGTCAGAGAGTAGATATAAAGGGGCTAGGATAACTCACTTGGGGTCAGGGAGTTCTTATAAAGGGGCTATGGCAACTCACTTGAGGTCAGGGAGTACTTATAAAGGGGCTATGGTAACTCACTTGGGGTCAAGGAGTACTACTATGGGACTAGGATAACTCACTTGCCGTCAGAGAGTACATATAAAGGGGCTAGGATAACTCACTTGCGGTCAGAGAATTCTTATAAAGGAGCTAGGATAACTTACTTGGGGTCAGGGAGTACTTATAAAGGTGATATGGTAACTCACTTGGGTTCAGGGAGTACTTATATGAGACTAGGGTAACACACTTGGGGTCAGGGAGTACTTATAAAGGGGTTTGAATAACTCACTTGCGGTCAGAGTGTACATATAAAAGGGGATAGGATAACTCACTTGGGGTCAGGGAGTACATATATGGGGACTAGGGTAACTCATTTGCAGTCAGAGAGTACATATAAAGGGGATAGGATAACTCACTTGGGGTCAGGGAGTACATATAAAGGGGCTAGGATAACTCACTTGGGGTCAGGGAGTACATATTAAGGGGCTAGGATAACTCACTTGCGGTCAGAGAATACATCTAAAGGGGCTAGGGTAACTCACTTGCGTTCAGAAAGTACATATAAAAGGGGCTAGGATAACTCAATTGGGGTCAGGGAGTACTTATAAAGGGGCTATGGTAACTTATTTGGGGCCAGGGAGTACTAATATGACACTAGGGTAACACACATGGGATCAGGGAGTACTTATAAAGGGGCTAGGATAACTCACTTGCGGTCAGAGAGTACATATAAAGGGGCTAGGGAAAACTCACTTGGGGTCAGGGAGTACATATAAAGGGGCTAGGATAACTCACTTGGTGTCAGGGAGTACTTATAAAGGGGCTATGGTAAACTCAATTGGGGCCAGGGAGTACAAATATGACACTAGGGGTAACATACTTGGGGTCAGGGAGTACATATGAAGAGGCTAGGATAACTCACTTGCGGTCAGAGAGTACATATAAAGGGGCTAGGATAACTCACTTGGGGTCAGGGAGTACTTATATAGGGGCTAGGTTAACTCAGTTGGGGTCAGGGAGTACATATAATGGGGCTTGGATAACTCACTTGCGGTCAGGGAGTACATTTATGTGACTAAGGTAACACACTTGGGGTCAGGGAGAATTTATAAAGGTGCTACGGTGCCTCATTTGGGGTCAGGGAGTACCTCTATGGGACTAGGGTAACTCACTTGTGTTCAGGGAATACATAAATGAAACTAGGGTAACACACTTGGGTTCAGGGAGTACTTATAAAGGGGCTAGTATAAACTCACTTGCGGTTAGAGAGTACATAAAAAGGCGATAGGATAACTCACTTGGGGTCATGGAGTACATATATGGGACTAGGGTAACTCTCTTGGGGTCAGGGAGTACTTATAAGGGACTAGGGTAACTCACTTGGGGCCAGGGAGTACTAATATGACACTAGGGTAACACACTTGGCGTCAGGGAGTACTTATAAAGGGGCTAGGATAACTCACTTGCGATCAGAGAGTACATATATAGGGGCTAGGATAACTCACTTGAGGTCAGGGAGTACATATATAGGGGCTAGGATACCTCACTTGCGGTCAGAGAGTACATGTAAAGGGGCTAGGGTAACTCACTTGCGGTCAGAGAGTACATATAAAGGGGCTAGGATAACTCACTTGGGGTCAGGGAGTACTTATAAAGGGGCTAGGATAACTCACTTGCGGTCAGAGAGTACATATAAAGGGTCTAGGATAACTCACTTGGGGTCAGGGAGTACATATAAAGGGGCTAGGATAACTCACTTGGGGTCAGGGAGTACATATAAAGGGGCTAGGATAACTCAATTGGGGTTAGGGAGTACTTATAAAGGGGCTATGATAACTTATTTGGGGCCAGGGAGTACTAATATGACACTAGGGTAACACACATGGGATCAGGGAGTACTTATAAAGGGGCTAGGATAACTCACTTGGGGCCAGGGAGTACTAATATGACACTAGGGTAACACACTTGGCGTCAGGGAGTACTTATAAAGGGGCTAGGATAACTCACTTGCGATCAGAGAGTACATATAAAGGGGCTAGGATAACTCACTTGAGGTCAGGGAGTACATATAAAGGGGCTAGGATACCTCACTTGCGGTCAGAGAGTACATATAAAGGGGCTAGGGTAACTCACTTGCGGTCAGAGAGTACATATAAAGGGGCTAGGATAACTCACTTGGGGTCAGGGAGTACATTTATGGGACTAAGGTATCTCACTTGAGTTCAGGGAGTACATATAAAGGGGCTAGGATAACTCACTTGTGGTCAGAGAGTACATATAAAGAAGCTAGGGTAACTCACTTGCGGTCAGAGAGTACATATAAAGGGGCTAGGATAACTCACTTGAGGTCAGGGAGTACATATAAAGGGGCTAGGATACCTCACTTGCGGTCAGAGAGTACATATAAAGGGGCTAGGGTAACTCACTTGCGATCAGAGAGTACATATAAAGGGGCTAGGATAACTCACTTGAGGTCAGGGAGTACATATAAAGGGGCTAGGATAACTCACTTGGGGTCAGGGAGTACTTATAAAAGTGCTATGGTAACTCACTTGGGGTCAAGGAGTACTACTATGGGACTAGGATAACTCACTTACCGTCAGAGAGTAGATATAAAGGGGCTAGGATAACTCACTTGGGGTCAGGGAGTTCTTATAAAGGGGCTATGGCAACTCACTTGAGGTCAGGGAGTACTTATAAAGGGGCTATGGTAACTCACTTGGGGTCAAGGAGTACTACTATGGGACTAGGATAACTCACTTGCCGTCAGAGAGTACATATAAAGGGGCTAGGATAACTCACTTGCGGTCTGAGAGTACTTATAAAGGAGCTAGGATAACTTACTTGGGGTCAGGGAGTACTTATAAAGGTGATATGGTAACTCACTTGGGTTCAGGGAGTACTTATATGAGACTAGGGTAACACACTTGGGGTCAGGGAGTACTTATAAAGGGGTTTGAATAACTCACTTGCGGTCAGAGTGTACATATAAAGGGGATAGGATAACTCACTTGGGGTCAGGGAGTACATATATGGGACTAGGGTAACTCATTTGCGGTCAGAGAGTACATATAAAGGGGATAGGATAACTCACTTGGGGTCAGGGAGTACATATAAAGGGGCTAGGATAACTCACTTGGGGTCAGGGAGTACATATTAAGGGGCTAGGATAACTCACTTGCGGTCAGAGAATACATCTAAAGGGGCTAGGGTAACTCACTTGCGGTCAGAAAGTACATATAAAGGGGCTAGGATAACTCAATTGGGGTCAGGGAGTACTTATAAAGGGGCTATGGTAACTTATTTGGGGCCAGGGAGTACTAATATGACACTAGGGTAACACACATGGGATCAGGGAGTACTTATAAAGGGGCTAGGATAACTCACTTGCGGTCAGAGAGTATATATAAAGGGGCTAGGAAAACTCACTTGGGGTCAGGGAGTACATATAAAGGGGCTAGGATAACTCACTTGGTGTCAGGGAGTACTTATAAAGGGGCTATGGTAACTCAATTGGGGCCAGGGAGTACAAATATGACACTAGGGTAACATACTTGGGGTCAGGGAGTACATATGAAGAGGCTAGGATAACTCACTTGCGGTCAGAGAGTACATATTAAGGGGCTAGGATAACTCACTTGGGGTCAGGGAGTACTTATATAGGGGCTAGGTTAACTCAGTTGGGGTCAGGGAGTACATATAATGGGGCTTGGATAACTCACTTGCGGTCAGGGTGTACATTTATGTGACTAAGGTAACACACTTGGGGGTCAGGGAGAATTTATAAAGGTGCTACGGTGCCTCATTTGGGGTCAGGGAGTACCTCTATGGGACTAGGGTAACTCACTTGTGTTCAGGGAATACATAAATGAAACTAGGGTAACACACTTGGGTTCAGGGAGTACTTATAAAGGGGCTAGTATAACTCACTTGCGGTTAAGAGTACATAAAAAGGCGATAGGATAACTCACTTGGGGTCATGGAGTACATATATGGACTAGGGTAACTCTCTTGGGGTCAGGGAGTACTTATAAGGGACTAGGGTAACTCATTTGGGGCCAGGGAGTACTAATATGACACTAGGGTAACACACTTGGCGTCAGGGAGTACTTATAAAGGGGCTAGGATAACTCACTTGCGATCAGAGAGTACATATAAAGGGGCTAGGATAACTCATTTGAGGTCAGGGAGTACATATATAGGGGCTAGGATACCTCACTTGCGGTCAGAGAGTACATATAAAGGGGCTAGGGTAACTCACTTGCGGTCAGAGAGTACATATAAAGGGGCTAGGATAACTCACTTGGGGTCAGGGAGTACTTATAAAGGGGCTAGGATAACTCACTTGCGGTCAGAGAGTACATATAAAGGGTCTAGGATAACTCACTTTGGGGTCAGGGAGTACATATAAAGGGGCTAGGATAACTCACTTGGGGTCAGGGAGTACATATAAAGGGGCTAGGATAACTCAATTGGGGTTAGGGGAGTACTTATAAAGGGGCTATGATAACTTATTTGGGGCCAGGGAGTACTAATATGACACTAGGGTAACACACATGGGATCAGGGAGTACTTATAAAGGGGCTAGGATAACTCACTTGGGGCCAGGGAGTACTAATATGACACTAGGGTAACACACTTGGCGTCAGGGGAGTACTTATAAAGGGGCTAGGATAACTCACTTGCGATCAGAGAGTACATATAAAGGGGCTAGGATAACTCACTTGAGGTCAGGGGGTACATATAAAGGGGCTAGGATACCTCACTTGCGGTCAGAGAGTACATATAAAGGGGCTAGGGTAACTCACTTGCGGTCAGAGAGTACATATAAAGGGGCTAGGATAACTCACTTGGGGTCAGGGAGTACATTTATGGGACTAAGGTATCTCACTTGAGTTCAGGAGTACATATAAAGGGGCTAGGATAACTCACTTGTGGTCAGAGAGTACATATAAAGAAGCTAGGGTAACTCACTTGCGGTCAGAGAGTACATATAAAGGGGCTAGGATAACTCACTTGAGGTCAGGGAGTACATATAAAGGGGCTAGGATACCTCACTTGCGGTCAGAGAGTACATATAAAGGGGCTAGGGTAACTCACTTGCGGTCAGAGAGTACATATAAAGGGGCTAGGATAACTCACTTGGGGTCAGGGAGTACATTTATGGGACTAAGGTATCTCACTTGTGTTCAGGGAATACATATATGATACTAGGGGTAACACACTTGGGGTCAGGGAGTACTTATAAAGGGGCTAGGATAACTCACTTGCGGTCAGAGAGTACATATAAAGGGGTCTAGGATAACTCACTTGGGGTCAGTGAGTACATATAAAGGGGCTAGGATAACTCACTTGGGGTCAGGGAGTACATATTAAGGGGCTAGGATAACTCACTTGCGGTCTGAGAGTACTTATAAAGGAGCTAGGATAACTTACTTGGGGTCAGGGAGTACTTATAAAGGTGATATGGTAACTCACTTGGGTTCAGGGAGTACTTATATGAGACTAGGGTAACACACTTGGGGTCAGGGAGTACTTATAAAGGGTTTGAATAACTCACTTGCGGTCAGAGTGTACATATAAAGGGGATAGGATAACTCACTTGGGGTCAGGGAGTACATATATGGGACTAGGGTAACTCATTTGCGGTCAGAGAGTACATATAAAGGGGATAGGATAACTCACTTGGGGTCAGGGAGTACATATAAAGGGGCTAGGATAACTCACTTGGGGTCAGGGAGTACATATTAAGGGGCTAGGATAACTCACTTGCGGTCAGAGAATACATCTAAAGGGGGCTAGGGTAACTCACTTGCGGTCAGAAAGTACATATAAAGGGGCTAGGATAACTCAATTGGGGTCAGGGAGTACTTATAAAGGGGCTATGGTAACTTATTTGGGGCCAGGGAGTACTAATATGACACTAGGGTAACACACATGGGATCAGGGAGTACTTATAAAGGGGCTAGGATAACTCACTTGCGGTCAGAGAGTATATATAAAGGGGCTAGGAAAACTCACTTGGGGTCAGGGAGTACATATAAAGGGGCTAGGATAACTCACTTGGTGTCAGGGAGTACTTATAAAGGGGCTATGGTAACTCAATTGGGGCCAGGGAGTACAAATATGACACTAGGGTAACATACTTGGGGTCAGGGAGTACATATGAAGAGGCTAGGATAACTCACTTGCGGTCAGAGAGTACATATTAAGGGGCTAGGATAACTCACTTGGGGTCAGGGAGTACTTATATAGGGGCTAGGTTAACTCAGTTGGGGTCAGGGAGTACATATAATGGGGCTTGGATAACTCACTTGCGGTCAGGGTGTACATTTATGTGACTAAGGTAACACACTTGGGGTCAGGGAGAATTTATAAAGGTGCTACGGTGCCTCATTTGGGGTCAGGGAGTACCTCTATGGGACTAGGGTAACTCACTTGTGTTCAGGGAATACATAAATGAAACTAGGGTAACACACTTGGGTTCAGGGAGTACTTATAAAGGGGCTAGTATAACTCACTTGCGGTTAGAGAGTACATAAAAAGGCGATAGGATAACTCACTTGGGGTCATGGAGTACATATATGGGACTAGGGTAACTCTCTTGGGGTCAGGGAGTACTTATAAGGGACTAGGGTAACTCATTTGGGGCCAGGGAGTACTAATATGACACTAGGGTAACACACTTGGCGTCAGGGAGTACTTATAAAGGGGCTAGGATAACTCACTTGCGATCAGAGAGTACATATAAAGGGGCTAGGATAACTCATTTGAGGTCAGGGAGTACATATATAGGGGCTAGGATACCTCACTTGCGGTCAGAGAGTACATATAAAGGGGCTAGGGTAACTCACTTGCGGTCAGAGAGTACATATAAAGGGGCTAGGATAACTCACTTGGGGTCAGGGAGTACTTATAAAGGGGCTAGGATAACTCACTTGCGGTCAGAGAGTACATATAAAGGGTCTAGGATAACTCACTTGGGGTCAGGGAGTACATATAAAGGGGCTAGGATAACTCACTTGGGGTCAGGGAGTACATATAAAGGGGCTAGGATAACTCAATTGGGGTTAGGGAGTACTTATAAAGGGGCTATGATAACTTATTTGGGGCCAGGGAGTACTAATATGACACTAGGGTAACACACATGGGATCAGGGAGTACTTATAAAGGGGCTAGGATAACTCACTTGGGGCCAGGGAGTACTAATATGACACTAGGGTAACACACTTGGCGTCAGGGAGTACTTATAAAGGGGCTAGGATAACTCACTTGCGATCAGAGAGTACATATAAAGGGGCTAGGATAACTCACTTGAGGTCAGGGGGTACATATAAAGGGGCTAGGATACCTCACTTGCGGTCAGAGAGTACATATAAAGGGGCTAGGGTAACTCACTTGCGGTCAGAGAGTACATATAAAGGGGCTAGGATAACTCACTTGGGGTCAGGGAGTACATTTATGGGACTAAGGTATCTCACTTGAGTTCAGGGAGTACATATAAAGGGGCTAGGATAACTCACTTGTGGTCAGAGAGTACATATAAAGAAGCTAGGGTAACTCACTTGCGGTCAGAGAGTACATATAAAGGGGCTAGGATAACTCACTTGAGGTCAGGGAGTACATATAAAGGGGCTAGGATACCTCACTTGCGGTCAGAGAGTACATATAAAGGGGCTAGGGTAACTCACTTGCGGTCAGAGAGTACATATAAAGGGGCTAGGATAACTCACTTGGGGTCAGGGAGTACATTTATGGGACTAAGGTATCTCACTTGTGTTCAGGGAATACATATATGATACTAGGGTAACACACTTGGGGTCAGGGAGTACTTATAAAGGGGCTAGGATAACTCACTTGCGGTCAGAGAGTACATATAAAGGGTCTAGGATAACTCACTTGGGGTCAGTGAGTACATATAAAGGGGCTAGGATAACTCACTTGGGGTCAGGGAGTACATATTAAGGGGCTAGGATAACTCACTTGCGGTCAGAGAGTACATCTAAAGGGGCTAGGGTAACTCACTTGCGGTCAGAAAGTACATATAAAGGGGCTAGGATAACTCAAATGGGGTCAGGGAGTACTTATAAAGGGGCTATGGTAACTAATTTGGGGCCAGGGAGTACTAATATGACACTAGGGTAACACACATGGGATCAGGGAGTACTTATAAAGGGGCTAGGATAACTCACTTGCGGTCAGAGAGTACATATAAAGGGGCTAGGAAAACTCACTTGGGGTCAGGGAGTATATATAAAGGGGCTAGGATAACTCACTTGGTGTCAGGGAGTACTTATAAAGGGGCTATGGTAACTCACTTGGGGCCAGGGAGTACAAATATGACACTAGGGTAACATACTTGGGGTCAGGGAGTACATATGAAGAGGCTAGGATAACTCACTTGCGGTCAGAGAGTACATATAAAGGGGCTAGGATAACTCACTTGGGGTCAGGGAGTACTTATATAGGGGCTAGGTTAACTCAGTTGGGGTCAGGGAGTACATATAATGGGGCTTGGATAACTCACTTGCGGTCAGGGAGTACATTTATGTGACTAAGGTAACACACTTGGGGTCAGGGAGAATTTATAAAGGTGCTACGGTGCCTCATTTGGGGTCAGGGAGTACCTCTATGGGACTAGGGTAACTCACTTGTGTTCAGGGAATACATAAATGAAAATAGGGTAACACACTTGGGTTCAGGGAGTTCTTATAAAGGGGCTAGTATAACTCACTTGCGGTTAGAGAGTACATAAAAAGGCGATAGGATAACTCACTTGGGGTCATGGAGTACATATATGGGACTAGGGTAACTCTCTTGGGGTCAGGGAGTACTTATAAGGGACTAGGGTAACTCACTTGGGGTCTGGGAGTACATAAAAAGCGGCTAGGATAACTCACTTGGGGTCAGGGAGTACTTATAAAGGGGCTATGGTAACTCACTTGGGGCCACGGAGTACTAATATGACACTAGGGTAACACACTTGGCGTCAGGGAGTACTTATAAAGGGGCTAGGATAACTCACTTGCGATCAGAGAGTACATATAAAGGGGCTAGGATAACTCACTTGAGGTCAGGGAGTACATATAAAGGGGCTAGGATACCTCACTTGCGGTCAGAGAGTACATATAAAGGGGCTAGGGTAACTCACTTGCGGTCAGAGAGTACATATAAAGGGGCTAGGATAACTCACTTGGGGTCAGGGAGTACATTTATGGGACTAAGGTATCTCACTTGTGTTCAGGGAATACATATATGATACTAGGGTAACACACTTGGGGTCAGGGAGTACTTATAAAGGGGCTAGGATAACTCACTTGCGGTCAGAGAGTACATATAAAGGGTCTAGGATAACTCACTTGGGGTCAGGGAGTACATATAAAGGGGCTAGGATAACTCACTTGGGGTCAGGGAGTACATATAAAGGGGCTAGGATAACTCACTTGGGGTCAGGGAGTACATATAAAGGGGCTAGGATAACTCACTTGCGGTTAGAGAGTACATATAAAGGGGCTAGGGTAACTCACTTGTGGTCAGAGAGTACATATAAAGGGGCTAGGATAACTCAATTGGGGTTAGGGAGTACTTATAAAGGGGCTATGATAACTTATTTGGGGCCAGGGAGTACTAATATGACACTAGGGTAACACACATGGGATCAGGGAGTACTTATAAAGGGGCTAGGATAACTCACTTGGGGCCAGGGAGTACTAATATGACACTAGGGTAACACACTTGGCGTCAGGGAGTACTTATAAAGGGGCTAGGATAACTCACTTGCGATCAGAGAGTACATATAAAGGGGCTAGGATAACTCACTTGAGGTCAGGGAGTACATATAAAGGGGCTAGGATACCTCACTTGCGGTCAGAGAGTACATATAAAGGGGCTAGGGTAACTCACTTGCGGTCAGAGAGTACATATAAAGGGGCTAGGATAACTCACTTGGGGTCAGGGAGTACATTTATGGGACTAAGGTATCTCACTTGTGTTCAGGGAGTACATATAAAGGGGCTAGGATAACTCACATTTGGTCAGAGAGTACATATAAAGGGGCTAGGGTAACTCACTTGCGGTCAGAGAGTACATATAAAGGGGCTAGGGTAACTCACTTGTGGTCAGAGAGTACATATAAAGGGGCTAGGATAACTCAATTGGGGTTAGGGAGTACTTATAAAGGGGCTATGGTAACTTATTTGGGGCCAGGGAGTACTTATTTGGGACTAGGGTACTCACTTAGGGACAGGGAGTTCTTATATGGGACTAGGGTAACTCACTTGCGGTCGGAGAGTAAATATAAAGGGGATAGGATAACTCACTTGGGGTCAGGGAACACTTATACAGGGGCTAAGGTAACACACTTGGGTTCAGGGAGTACTTATATTAGACTAGGGTAACACACTTGGGGTCAGGGAGTACTTATAAAGGGGTTTGAATAACTCACTTGCGGTCAGAGAGTACATATAAAGGGGATAGGATAACTCACTTGGGGTCAGGGAGTACATAATAAGGGGCTAGGATAACTCACTTGGGGTCAGGGAGTACTTATAAAGGGGCTATAGTAACTCAATTCGGGTCAGGAAGTACTTATTTGGGACTAGGATACTCACTTAGGGACAGGGAGTTTTTATATGGGACTAGGGTAACTCACTTGCGGTCAGAGAGTACATATAAAGGGGATAGGATAACTCACTTGGGGTCAGGGAGTACATATATGGGACTAGGTTAACTCACTTGCGGTCAGAGAGTACATATAAATGGGATAGGATAACTCACTTGGGGTCAGGGAACACTTATAAAGGGGCTAAGGTAACACACTTGGGTTCAGGGAGTACTTATACGAGACTAGGGTAACACAGTTGGGGTCAGGGAGTACTTATAAAGGGGTTTGAATAACTCACTTGCGGTCAGAGAGTACATATAAAGGGGCTAGGATAACTCACTTCGGGTCAGGGAGTACATATAAAGGGGCTAGGATAACTCACTTGGGGTCAGGGAGTACATATTAAGGGGCTAGGATAACTCACTTGCGGTCAGAGAGTACATCTAAAGGGGCTAGGGTAATTCACTTGCGGTCAGAAAGTACATATAAAGGGGCTAGGATAACTCAATTGGGGTCAGAGAGTACTTATAAAGGGGCTATGGTAACTTATTTGGGGCCAGGGAGTACTAATATGACACTAGGGTAACACACATGGGATCAGGGAGTACTTATAAAGGGGCTAGGATAACTCACTTGCGATCAGAGAGTACATATAAAGGGGCTAAGGTAACACACTTGGGTTCAGGGAGTACTTATACGAGACTAGGGTAACACAGTTGGGGTCAGGGAGTACTTATAAAGGGGTTTGAATAACTCACTTGCGGTCAGAGAGTACATATAAAGGGGCTAGGATAACTCACTTGGGGTCAGGGAGTACATTTATGGGACTAAGGTATCTCACTTGTGTTCATGGAGTACATATAAAGGGGCTAGGATAACTCACTTGTGGTCAGAGAGTACATATAAAGGGGCTAGGGTAACTCACTTGCGGTCAGAGAGTACATATAAAGGGGCTAGGATAACTCACTTGAGGTCAGGGAGTACATATAAAGGGGCTAGGATACCTCACTTGCGGTCAGAGAGTACATATAAAGGGGCTAGGGTAACTCACTTGCGGTCAGAGAGTACATATAAAGGGGCTAGGATAACTCACTTGGGGTCAGGGAGTACATTTATGGGACTAAGGTATCTCACTTGTGTTCAGGGAATACATATATGTTACTAGGGTAACACACTTGGGGTCAGGGAGTACTTATAAAGGGGCTAGGATAACTCACTTGCGGTCAGAGAGTACATATAAAGGGTCTAGGATAACTCACTTGGGGTCAGTGAGTACATATAAAGGGGTTAGGATAACTCACTTGTGGTCAGAGAGTACATATAAAGGGGCTAGGATAACTCACTTGGGGTCAGGGAGTACTTATAAAAGGGCTATGGTAACTCACTTGGGGTCAAGGAGTACTACTATGGGACTAGGATAACTCACTTACCGTCAGAGAGTAGATATAAAGGGGCTAGGATAACTCACCTGGGGTCAGGGAGTTCTTATAAAGGGGCTATGGCAACTCACTTGAGGTCAGGGAGTACTTATAAAGGGGCTTTGGTAACTCACTTGGGGTCAAGGAGTACTACTATGGGACTAGGATAACTCACTTGCCGTCAGAGAGTACATATAAAGGGGCTAGGATAACTCACTTGCGGTCAGAGAGTACTTATAAAGGAGCTAGGATAACTTACTTGGGGTCAGGGAGTACTTATAAAGGTGATATGGTAACTCACTTGGGTTCAGGGAGTACTTATATGAGACTAGGGTAACACACTTGGGGTCAGGGAGTACTTATAAAGGGGTTTGAATAACTCACTTGCGGTCAGAGTGTACATATAAAAGGGGATAGGATAACTCACTTGGGGTCAGGGAGTACATATATGGGACTAGGGTAACTCATTTGCGGTCAGAGAGTACATATAAAGGGGATAGGATAACTCACTTGGGGTCAGGGAGTACATATAAAGGGGCTAGGATAACTCACTTGGGGTCAGGGAGTACATATTAAGGGGCTAGGATAACTCACTTGCGGTCAGAGAATACATCTAAAGGGGCTAGGGTAACTCACTTGCGGTCAGAAAGTACTTATAAAGGGGCTAGGATAACTCAATTGGGGTCAGGGAGTACTTATAAAGGGGCTATGGTAACTTATTTGGGGGCCAGGGAGTACTAATATGACACTAGGGTAACACACATGGGATCAGGGAGTACTTATAAAGGGGCTAGGATAACTCACTTGCGGTCAGAGAGTACATATAAAGGGGCTAGGAAAACTCACTTGGGGTCAGGGAGTACATATAAAGGGGCTAGGATAACTCACTTGGTGTCAGGGAGTACTTATAAAGGGGCTATGGTAACTCAATTGGGGCCAGGGAGTACAAATATGACACTAGGGTAACATACTTGGGGTCAGGGAGTACATATGAAGAGGCTAGGATAACTCACTTGCGGTCAGAGAGTACATATAAAGGGGCTAGGATAACTCACTTGGGGTCAGGGAGTACTTATATAGGGGCTAGGTTAACTCAGTTGGGGTCAGGGAGTACATATAATGGGGCTTGGATAACTCACTTGCGGTCAGGGAGTACATTTATGTGACTAAGGTAACACACTTGGGGTCAGGGAGAATTTATAAAGGTGCTACGGTGCCTCATTTGGGGTCAGGGAGTACCTCTATGGGACTAGGGTAACTCACTTGTGTTCAGGGAATACATAAATGAAACTAGGGTAACACACTTGGGTTCAGGGAGGACTTATAAAGGGGCTAGTATAACTCACTTGCGGTTAGAGAGTACATAAAAAGGCGATAGGATAACTCACTTGGGGTCATGGAGTACATATATGGGACTAGGGTAACTCTCTTGGGGTCAGGGAGTACTTATAAGGGACTAGGGTAACTCACTTGGGGCCAGGGAGTACTAATATGACACTAGGGTAACACACTTGGCGTCAGGGAGTACTTATAAAGGGGCTAGGATAACTCACTTGCGATCAGAGAGTACATATAAAGGGGCTAGGATAACTCACTTGAGGTCAGGGAGTACATATATAGGGGCTAGGATACCTCACTTGCGGTCAGAGAGTACATATAAAGGGGCTAGGGTAACTCACTTGCGGTCAGAGAGTACATATAAAGGGGCTAGGATAACTCACTTGGGGTCAGGGAGTACTTATAAAGGGGCTAGGATAACTCACTTGCGGTCAGAGAGTACATATAAAGGGTCTAGGATAACTCACTTGGGGTCAGGGAGTACATATAAAGGGGCTAGGATAACTCACTTGGGGTCAGGGAGTACATATAAAGGGGCTAGGATAACTCAATTGGGGTTAGGGAGTACTTATAAAGGGGCTATGATAACTTATTTGGGGCCAGGGAGTACTAATATGACACTAGGGTAACACACATGGGATCAGGGAGTACTTATAAAGGGGCTAGGATAACTCACTTGGGGCCAGGGAGTACTAATATGACACTAGGGTAACACACTTGGCGTCAGGGAGTACTTATAAAGGGGCTAGGATAACTCACTTGCGATCAGAGAGTACATATAAAGGGGCTAAGATAACTCACTTGAGGTCAGGGAGTACATATAAAGGGGCTAGGATACCTCACTTGCGGTCAGAGAGTACATATAAAGGGGCTAGGGTAACTCACTTGCGGTCAGAGAGTACATATAAAGGGGCTAGGATAACTCACTTGGGGTCAGGGAGTACATTTATGGGACTAAGGTATCTCACTTGAGTTCAGGGAGTACATATAAAGGGGCTAGGATAACTCACTTGTGGTCAGAGAGTACATATAAAGAAGCTAGGGTAACTCACTTGCGGTCAGAGAGTACATATAAAGGGGCTAGGATAACTCACTTGAGGTCAGGGAGTACATATAAAGGGGCTAGGATACCTCACTTGCGGTCAGAGAGTACATATAAAGGGGCTAGGGTAACTCACTTGCGGTCAGAGAGTACATATAAAGGGGCTAGGATAACTCACTTGGGGTCAGGGAGTACATTTATGGGACTAAGGTATCTCACTTGTGTTCAGGGAATACATATATGATACTAGGGTAACACACTTGGGGTCAGGGAGTACTTATAAAGGGGCTAGGATAACTCACTTGCGGTCAGAGAGTACATATAAAGGGTCTAGGATAACTCACTTGGGGTCAGTGAGTACATATAAAGGGGCTAGGATAACTCACTTGGGGTCAGGGAGTACATATTAAGGGGCTAGGATAACTCACTTGCGGTCAGAGAGTACATCTAAAGGGGCTAGGGTAACTCACTTGCGGTCAGAAAGTACATATAAAGGGGCTAGGATAACTCAATTGGGGTCAGGGAGTACTTATAAAGGGGCTATGGTAACTAATTTGGGGCCAGGGAGTACTAATATGACACTAGGGTAACACACATGGGATCAGGGAGTACTTATAAAGGGGCTAGGATAACTCACTTGGGGCCAGGGAGTACTAATATGACACTAGGGTAACACACTTGGCGTCAGGGAGTACTTATAAAGGGGCTAGGATAACTCACTTGCGATCAGAGAGTACATATAAAGGGGCTAGGATAACTCACTTGAGGTCAGGGAGTACATATAAAGGGGCTAGGATAACTCACTTGGGGTCAGGGAGTACTTATAAAAGGGCTATGGTAACTCACTTGGGGTCAAGGAGTACTACTATGGGACTAGGATAACTCACTTACCGTCAGAGAGTAGATATAAAGGGGCTAGGATAACTCACTTGGGGTCAGGGAGTTCTTATAAAGGGGCTATGGCAACTCACTTGAGGTCAGGGAGTACTTATAAAGGGGGCTATGGTAACTCACTTGGGGTCAAGGAGTACTACTATGGGACTAGGATAACTCACTTGCCGTCAGAGAGTACATATAAAGGGGCTAGGATAACTCACTTGCGGTCAGAGAGTACTTATAAAGGAGCTAGGATAACTTACTTGGGGTCAGGGAGTACTTATAAAGGTGATATGGTAACTCACTTGGGTTCAGGGAGTACTTATATGAGACTAGGGTAACACACTTGGGGTCAGGGAGTACTTATAAAGGGGTTTGAATAACTCACTTGCGGTCAGAGTGTACATTTAAAGGGGATAGGATAACTCACTTGGGGTCAGGGAGTACATATATGGGACTAGGGTAACTCATTTGCGGTCAGAGAGTACATATAAAGGGGATAGGATAACTCACTTGGGGTCAGGGAGTACATATAAAGCGGCTAGGATAACTCACTTGGGGTCAGGGAGTACATATTAAGGGGCTAGGATAACTCACTTGCGGTCAGAGAATACATCTAAAGGGGCTAGGGTAACTCACTTGCGGTCAGAAAGTACATATAAAGGGGCTAGGATAACTCAATTGGGGTCAGGGAGTACTTATAAAGGGGCTATGGTAACTTATTTGGGGCCAGGGAGTACAGGTAGTACTAATATGACACTAGGGTAACACACATGGGATCAGGGGAGTACTTATAAAGGGGCTAGGATAACTCACTTGCGGTCAGAGAGTACATATAAAGGGGCTAGGAAAACTCACTTGGGGTCAGGGAGTACATATAAAGGGGCTAGGATAACTCACTTGGTGTCAGGGAGTACTTATAAAGGGGCTATGGTAACTCAATTGGGGCCAGGGAGTACAAATATGACACTAGGGTAACATACTTGGGGTCAGGGAGTACATATGAAGAGGCTAGGATAACTCACTTGCGGTCAGAGAGTACATATAAAGGGGCTAGGATAACTCACTTGGGGTCAGGGAGTACTTATATAGGGGCTAGGTTAACTCAGTTGGGGTCAGGGAGTACATATAATGGGGCTTGGATAACTCACTTGCGGTCAGGGAGTACATTTATGTGACTAAGGTAACACACTTGGGGTCAGGGAGAATTTATAAAGGTGCTACGGTGCCTCATTTGGGGTCAGGGAGTACCTCTATGGGACTAGGGTAACTCACTTGTGTTCAGGGAATACATAAATGAAACTAGGGTAACACACTTGGGTTCAGGGAGTACTTATAAAGGGGCTAGTATAACTCACTTGCGGTTAGAGAGTACATAAAAAGGCGATAGGATAACTCACTTGGGGTCATGGAGTACATATATGGGACTAGGGTAACTCTCTTGGGGTCAGGGAGTACTTATAAGGGACTAGGGTAACTCATTTGGGGCCAGGGAGTACTAATATGACACTAGGGTAACACACTTGGCGTCAGGGAGTACTTATAAAGGGGCTAGGATAACTCACTTGCGATCAGAGAGTACATATAAAGGGGCTAGGATAACTCACTTGAGGTCAGGGAGTACATATATAGGGGCTAGGATACCTCACTTGCGG
>NW_027117155.1:0-32014 GCF_024137725.1 Prorops nasuta | reverse complement strand
CTTGTTCAAAACTTTTGTGTCAATGCTGTATATTTATGTCTTGTTAGTATAGTAGTTAATTGCGGTTATTTTATAGCAGGACGTCCTGTTGGTCTCATTTTATTTTATACAGGGCGTTTCAAAATTCTTCGCCATCAATTTCGAGTCACCCTGTATAGATTTAATGCTCAATTTACTATGGTAGAGTTAATAACAAACGAATAGAAAAAGTATAATTTGGAGGAAAATGCAGAAGAATAACAACGAAAAAAAAGCTAAAAATCCAATATTGCCGAATCATTCCAATCTTACGGGAGATTACAAATAAAGCATGAAAACAAAAAAAAAACAACTTATAATACCTCCTCGTCATCGGGAAATTCGATCAGAGGTTGAGGACTGGGAAGGACAAACTGATCGATGGGAAAAACGGGCGTTGACGGGGAGGGAATCAGGAGAGGTCCGGGCCGCGCCACGAAAACCTCCTGCTCGTCCTCCAAAAAGTCAAATTCACGAAGAGCGGCCACGCTCTGGAAAAATCGAATAGGCACTTTGATGATTCAACATAAAAGAGCAAGAGTTTCTTCTTGTCACGGGATATACGTAATTTTTCCTATCGCGAAAATATACTATATAAGGTGGTGCAAATAATCTAGCATATTATTAAAAATACAATTTTTACAGATATTATAAACATTTGAACTAATATACAGGATCAGAAAACACCACCCTGTCCGAAAAAAGCAAACCAGGGGTTGAGATTAAGTAATGATATGTTCATTTGTTGCTGGAAAGTCTCATAAAAAAACAATTACCTCTGGATCAAGACGAGGCGGAACCGGTGGCGGTGGCACCGAAGGCGCTTCCGTTCGTTTTTTAGCCACAGGAGGCGGCACATCTTCAAATGTAGGTGGTGAATCATCCAACGTGGGCGGCACTACAACCCAATCACGAGGCAACGCTTGAGGAGACGGTGTAGAGGGTTGAGATGATGGCCGGAACGAGGCCGGCAACTTTTGGTGGTTGAATTGGCAATGGTGCCAAGCCTAATGGTCTTTGACCGCCCAATCCTAACATTTGCGGATCCGGAGTTTCACCTGGAGTTTCAGGTTTATCCTCAACTATCGTCGTGTTGTCATTCTACGAAAAGATTTCGATTAAAAAAACCATCTGAAAAAATACGCGACGAAATATTACAGAAACTGCTTCTGGTATTTCCGACGTGCTCAATGTCAAATTTTGACGACTGGGCACGCGTGTCGATTGTTTCATCCATCGACCCCATGTTACTATGTTAATGTTCATTTGTTTCGCCCTGGGCATCACTTGTTTGAATATCCGTTTTTGACGTTGCAACTTTGGCCGTTTCGAGATCATCGGATTCAGGAATTTTATCTGTAAACATTTTAAATTGCTGTATAATGTTCCCAGATCATCATAATCACAATCACGATAATGTTACCAGATTATTAAAATATCCCCTAGATGTATTCTTAAACATCCTCTTACCTCGGCAAACAAGAGACCCTGTGGCTCCAAATGAAGAACCATACCATCGCGTTCATTGTCAATAAATTCTTCTAATTTAAGGAAAATTACACCGCACAACGAACGCCAGTCTCTCCAATAAACTCCTATTTCTAATTCACGGGATTTGTCCAATTCAATTGAGAATCGTTGGTCCCAGGCCTAGGATAAGCCAGAATATATTCTTGGAAAGGATATAAATTTATAAAAATCATACCTGTTGTGAGCATTGCCGCCAGCTAGTTTGAGCCACTGTGTTGTTGTCTAATTTCAATACTGCCATTATTTCATCACTAACGTCCTCTTTTATGCTGTAACTTTTTGAGGAACTTCTGCCCGTTACACCTTGAAAATAGTAAAACAAAGTCAAGCATATGAACAGGGTTTAATTGGTACAAAACTAACCTTTTTTAAAAAACCTCAAATCCATAGGACTTGAACTGCCGTCCGAGTCTTTTTTGGGTCGTCCCGGAACATCTTCTAATAAATCCTGACAACCCATAAGTCGCACCTCTAAGGTCCCTGGAAAAAATGTACCATATATAAACATCATATTTTCGAAATGATAATGCTAAACTTACCTGTCACTGCAGCACACCGAGAAATCGTGCTCGATGCGTTGTGCATCTTATTACTGTCACTGCGCACCCTGAACGGTTGCAAGCTGGTGTAGTGAACGGGAACTGGGCTGAAAGTTTGAGCATTTGCTAGTTCCTCTTTCAGCTGTGCAACGATCGGCGAATCGGCAGGCAATTCGAGTTTGCGGTGTTCTAGGGATTTGCGGAGTAGGTCGAGTTTCATACTGCTCGCTCGCAAACTCTCCTGAGCCTATACATGAAAAAATTAAATATAAATGTAAGAACTTCTACGTTACAAACTTAGCTACAATTACAATAGACTAGTTTGCTTACGATTTCACTGATCTTAATCAAGAAACGAGATACGTAAATCTTTGGTCGACGTTTAAGGAGTTCTACCTACCTAAAACACTGCACCTAAAACAACTAAAACTATATCACAATTTGTAAGAACACAATTTATAGTAAAATCACGTGTGTTTTAGAAAAAAAAACAATCACAATGTTAAAAGTCGGTAAATGTTACTCCACTACTCTGGGATTTACGTTGCTGATCAGCCAGAAACTCTTTCCAATTCTGAATAAACTGACCACTAGGTGGATCACCCATACTTCTAGTTCGATTCCTATTACGGCCCATTGCTTGCCAATAAGATTGGCAATGGTCACAGAGACAATCTGGATTTTTGGCGGGTCCCACATGATGCCCCGGCTTTTTCATTATATTTACTACGGTTCCGAATTTGTTGGCAATTGAACGAGGTTCAGTGTAAATACCTGGAACTACCATGAAGGGAGAGCGAAGATTAGGATCTAAATTCAGACGAAGTGTAGCTGTTTGAGGAACGGGTTCTATTTCTGGATCTTCAGGGATTTCAGAAGGATTTTGAGCTGGTGGTTCTGATTTAATTGAAATTCCTGATCGTAATAAAGCATTTCTCACAGTGTTAGGTAGAGGGTCTTTAGATGGACTGAGTTGCTTCTGCAGAGATTTGCTTTCTTCAACTTTAGTTGGAGTATTCTTTTTGACTATAGTCCATCCCTTTCCAGAACCATCCGAATCCGTTTCGCTATCCTTGCTCTCTTGTTTCATTTTCTCTTCCAAATAATCTTTCATCCGTCTCTGTTGCATCTCACTACTAATATTTCCTTTGTTCTTCATTAACATTTCTTCCATTCGCTTAATTCGCGCTCGATCCTCAGAGTTTGCGTACTCAAAACTGTCACTAGGTTGTATACTATCAACACTTGGGGTTCCCAACAAGTTTCTGTCATTATAAGAGTATTCAGGAGTTTCATCTATACTTTGAGTAGTTTCATAACGCCTTCTAGGCACAAAATCTAAACTATCAGTCGGGACAATACTAGAACGACTCAATAACAAGCTATCTATATCGGAAAACGTGTCTTTCCAACTAGTATTTGCCACCGAGTCGTAGTCTTCTGGAATAGCACAACTGGACATAGAATATGTGGTCCAGGACCTTGCAATGCTCGATACGCTTCGTGAAATATCACCTGAAAAAAGCGTAATAACTTTAAAAATAAAAATTGAAAAGTAGATTCTCGTACCAATATTCGAGTATGAACTCATTTTGGACGGATATGCAGTACTGCATTCGTCATCAGATTCCTCTTTTTCTACAGAAGTATTAGTTTCAAAAGATTTATTTGATGACGGATCTTGTTGTTTCCTTTGACCCATTAGTTTACGTAAATAAAATGGCATATCACTATGGTCTGCTTTCTTGTGAGTAACCTGAAAACACCGTGATTCAAAGTCTATGAAGGGGTATAAGTGCATGAGAACCTACCCTTAATTTCTCATTTTCGAAAACAGTTTGAGGTGTGCTAGCACTTTTGGTGTCCTCATCACTAGAATCACTACTCGCATTCGATTCCATTTCAGTTCCTGTGCAGTAAACATCGATATGAACGGTTCGAGGCTTCTTCAAAGAATCGCCCGCTTTAGAATCGTCTGGAGATGCCTCTTTTTGAACTGAATGATCAAATGCAGGCGTTCTCCGTAATTTTGACCCTGCTCTAAACGATCTTTTTGTCGACTACAATGTTTCATGCATTAATAACTACGGTTTAATAACTATGAATTTATACATACCTTAACGCTACTTTCTAAACTATCAGGAGTATAAGAACCCCCACCTCCTGATGAATAATTCCTAAGCCGACTTATAGGTTCGGTCATTCCCCTTTTCTGGTATCGTCTCCAATTCCTACCCTCCGAAATTGATTCGTTACTGTTCATGCGCATAAACGGTGACGTGCACTTGTCTACCATTTCAAATGTTTGTACGCACGCATCTCTTTTACCACTATCCTTAATTATTAACGTTTCATGGGCCGAACTAGTCTCTAAAATAAAAGGAAAATGTTATTGACCAGAATTGTTTATTAAAGAGAATACTATTATTTACCTTCTGGCACCGGTGAAATCTCTTCAACAGGCTTCAAATGATGACACCAAGGATCACCACATCCGTAATAACGAATTGGATTTTTCGGACTGTTTGACGGAGTCTGACAACGTAAACTTTGCGTCCTTTGAGAGTGCACATTTCCAGAACCTGGAACAATTTTTCAACTCAGGCTTTCTCAGTTCAAACAAGTTCTTATTTTACCTGTTAAATTTGTCGATAAGGTAATGTTACATGTACTACGACATTTTCGATCGAAAACCCTTGGTAAACTGCTACGTTGCGAATTAGGGCTCATTAGATCGCTTCCATAACCAGAAGAATCATGAATTAACCCTCGATTTGTTATGTTTGGATCTTTTGGAATGTTCGAACTATCTAGGTCATCTGTACCCTTAGGAGGTGGAGTCGATGTAAAGAACATGTTGCCCTTCTGATAACCTCTGGTGTAATCAGTATTGAACATGGCACTTGGGGGAGTTATTCTAGGTGGAATCGATCTGGGCGGAGTTAATGTTGCGGAACTTGGAGTGTCACTAAATATTGACCTAAAAAGTTCTTTTTTTTTAACAAGACTAACGAGCAATAATTAATATGCCTATTAATACGTTACTCCTCCCACCGGTTCAAGAAAATATTGAAAAAAACATAAGTTCTATGTTTTGTTTACAACTTGCACAGCTTAATTATTGAATTTAACTCACTTGTTACTGTTTGATTTGCTAGTGGGCCATCCTTCTTGTTTCGAACCTGTATCTTGTTCCTCAGATTGTGCTCGACCACTGCTCCAATCTGGTTGCCAAGTGTAAACCATTCGGACACCACCGGTAGCTTCGTCCCGTTCCATACTGGTGCGGGGCTTGTTTCTGGGATCGTCCGCCCCCGGATGTGAAATAGTGAACTCGGCATGAACGGAAAAGTGGGCGGGCGGCGGCGAAGTGGGAGGCGGCTCTCGGCGGTTCATGTTTCCTTCGTTATTTGTCTAATACTTCTTTTTTGGCAAGTGAAACAAAAGATGCTGAACTTGAATTCTGATTGTGGGCATTATATTTTCTCTTGACAACAACACGGTCCTTTTACGACATCATTAAGAAAACGAACTAGAAATAATCTCGGTCAAGTTATTTTCAACTGCTACTGTTACCGAAAATACACATACACGCACTGTGGTTATGTGTCAGTCTTTACGATTAGCAGGTAAAAAAAATCAGTTTATTTTTAACATTTCTAAAATTACTCGAAACTTTCAAAGATTTCTTCATTTTTCTTTTTCTACTTTTATTTAAATGAGAGGCTTTGAATGCATTTTGATTTTTAGGACGCAATTAACAGTAAAAAAAGTAAATAAATACCACGTCGAACTGCCTCTACGCTATTAATGATTACGTCACATCGACCTGAGTCTGACTGTGGTCCAGAGAGTCTATTTTTGAACTCAAAATATCTAGTACTATTTCGGTTTCAGTTTATCTCTGATGTTGTTAAGAGTCTTTATACACCTGTATAAAACTTAAAACCAACACTCTTCACTATATAATGAAAAAGGTTAGTAGTTGCAACTAACCCTGTATAAAGTTAGTTAATTTTGAAAAGATAACAGATGGAAGACGGTTCCGAAAAATTGAAAGGTCAAATTGGGCAAAAATGCATGGTTGAAGACCACTATTGAAGCACGCGTAAACAAAAAATCTCAGCCCTTGAGCTATTTTTGCGTCAGGTCAGAGACGTGCTTACGGGGCGGACTAGAAAAAAAAATTAAACAAAACACGAACGATCCACGGCCGGACACCAAACACGACTGACCTAAAATTGTTCGAGTTTAGAGTGTGGCGGCAAAACCTATTTCTGGACGGCGCGAACGTCCATGTTTAAACAAAAACAAAATAATTGTAAATGAAACAAAAGAAAAAATTAATTGGCGCAATATTTCAAACGAACTTGGCACACAAAGCAAACTCTTTGTCACGAGAATTGTTTGTAATTGACTTAAAACACCTAATTACCTTACAATTATATAATAAGATTGTTAAAAAAGCTACGGAAACTATTAAGTAAACTAATTTGGATAGAAACCTGGATGAGAGTATTTAAATTTGAAGGTAATTTGGAAAAAAAACACACTGTGTATTTTTAGATTCAAATGAATTCGGAAAAATACGAGAAGCGAGGCAATTTGTATATGTATCACTAAAATATTAATAATTTTCCTATTTACTGGGTGTCTTAAAAAAAATTCCTTTTCGAAGTAAGAATCAACTAAGTCACGAGTAATTTGTAATTTTTTTTCGTGAAATCTACATATAAAATTTCAACTTACGATGGCTCTATTATTGAAAAACTATTGGCCGAATATCTTACAAGTTACGTTTAAGATTCATTTATATCCCACTACTCACAATTATCTTATTCAACAGTTGGAAGATCCCAAATGTCTTTTTCTAGAACAAATTGATTTCTTATAAAGTTGCCACCAAAGCAAACTTTGTAATATCCAATTTGGCAATGCTGTTTTTATTGGCCTGTGTCTGCTAGATTGACAATCCACAATTCAATACCATAACTAACAGACTCTAAAAATAACGATTCTGGTGAAAGAAAGGAATCAGTTATATGTATTTTAGATTATACATATACCTCTCTTGAACCAGGATTTCAAATTTTCCATTTTCGCAACTAAATAAATTTCTTAAGCGATTTATAATTTTATTTATGGAAGGATTTATTAAAACATACTTACCTGAAGGCAATAAACAAAAAAATAATACAGTCGACCAAAGATATGACGCAAGAAAATAAATAAAGTACAAAATACCTCTTGTAAAGCCTTCCGATTCTCTCCACGTTCCCTGGTTCCGTTTTGCAACAGTTTAATAACGTTTTTAGCACCCTCCACAACGGCTGCTTCAACTCGGAGATGGTGTTTCAAATCCTCGATTCGTTCGTCCAGAACCGGTTCCAGATCCAAGTTTGTGAACTCGCCACTGCCATTACCTCCGCCTCCGCCACCGTTCGATGAAAGATCATGAATGGAACCACCAGTGATGCGTGATTTTGAACCAACATCGTGTTTCATCTAGAAGTACATGTAATTCATTAATTAACGATAAAAGAAATGCTAATAGTCTGTTTTAAATAATTAATTTGATTAATTAGATCAAGTGTTCATGAGGAAAAGTATATAATATTATGAGCATTAGAAATTGACTTGAATATTCAATAATAAAAAAAAAAGTACATTTCTAATGGCGATGATTTATAATACCTGATACACACTAAACCAGAACATTTCTTCCCATAACTTAACGACAAAATAGCAATATTGTAAATAGTTTTATTTTGTTTGTAGTTTTCACAATTTAACATTTTGTACTGACGGTAGGTATACAGGGTGTTTCCAAAAATGTGGGCAATCTCCTGGAAATGAATAGGGCATGGTAAAATAAGTGTATAAGTTCATATGAACATTTGCTCTAAGTCGTTTAGTTTTCAAGATACAGGGCGTCAAAGTTGAAAAACTAAATTCTATTTTTTTTAATAACTTTTGACTGCTTCATAATAATTTCATGAAATTCTGTATACAGGGGTTGTTTAGGATGAGGAATTCAAATTTGTGGTCGATTTGAGTGCATCTTCTAGAGGGCGCCACCGGCGACGATTTCGACCCCTTTAAACCATTACAACTTTTTTGTGTTACCCTGTATGCCATTTTGGACTACAAAAATCGATTCTCCTATCTTTTTTGCTTAAAAAAAGTATACCGCTTTGAAGTCGCTAGGAGCAACGGTTTCCGAGTAAAACGCATCTAAAGCTCAGAAAGCATGCCAATTATGCACATTTTCGGAAGGTTATTATTACTTAAAAAAACAAATTTAATTTTTGCAATAAATTGTAGACTATTTTGACTAAAAACTACTAGTTTCTAATGTTTGAAGTGTAATTTCCTCGTTTTTTCCAAATAAAAAATAAGATAAATTAAAAAAGCTGTTCTGTCCCTCCGAAAATGTGCATGCTTTCTGAGCTTTAGATGCGTTTTACTCGGAAACCGTTGCTCCTAGCGACTTCAAAGCGGTATACTTTTTTTAAGCAAAAAAGATAGGAGAATCGATTTTTGTAGTCCAAAATGGCATACAGGGTAACACAAAAAAGTTGTAATGGTTTAAAGGGGTCGAAATCGTCGCCGGTGACGCCCTCTAGAAGATGCACTCAAATCGACCACAAATTTGAATTCCTCATCCTAAACAACCCCTGTATACAGAATTTCATGAAATTATTATGAAGCAGTCAAAAGTTATTAAAAAAAATAAAATTTAGTTTTTCAACTTTGACGCCCTGTATCTTGAAAACTAAACGACTTAGAGCAAATGTTCATATGAACTTATACACTTATTTTACCATGCCCTATTCATTTCCAGGAGATTGCCCACATTTTTGGAAACACCCTGTATATCAAAGAATTGCAAATGAGTTGAGTTGGTATTGTGGCCGAGAGTTATGTTATAAGGCCACTAAATTGATAGAAACTACCAAGATATTGATTTTTTCCGGTTTATTGTAAATCCGGCATATTAATTTGTGGATTGAAATTTTAAAATAACCTTGGTTATTTTCATTTTCAGATATTCAATTTTCTTTTTCGAGTCCTGCAACATTTGTTGTGCTTCCAAGAGCAATTTCTTGTCCCTGGACGTTCCAATACTTTGGATCATATTTTCCGCACCCTGTTTTACTTTCAATTCGATATTCAACTGCCTTTCCAAATTTTCGATTCTGCTCAAATGGTTCGGGCTCATTTTATCGTTATGTCCACCCAATCGATGAATCGAATCTAAAAAAGAAAATAAAGAAATTTCATGATTGTTGATTTTTTTAAAATTAATATCAATATTAATAGAAAAAAAAGAGAGAGAGCCGTCAAGAAGCCGTTCGATGACCTTGCATGCTGCTTACGGGCCTATCTTTCAATCCGATATGGCCCCTGGTGATTTTTTGCGGTTTTCCTTTTCTGCTCTTTCCCTGTGTTGATTTGAAGACCACACACATATTAATTGTTATTTTAAAACAGAATATTTTCCATAGAAAATATTAAACAAAAATATTAAAAAATTTGTAATTAGAAGTTACAGAAAAATCGGAGATTGACCTGGTAATAAAACAAACAATTTTACTGGAAAATGTGACGAAACATACCTCCATTCGTTGGAGACAAAATATTCGCTGAAGGTGACGTGTGACCCTGCGAAAGAATAATTTGCGATTCCAATTCGCTGAGCTCATTTTTCAATTCGGTCAGTTTGAAATTGGAATTTTTCACTATTGTCGCCACATGGCTGAGAGATTTTCGATCCGTGGACACGCCGCGCAACTTTTCCGCACCCTCTTTTATCTTTAATTCTTTGCGAATTTCTCTGCAAATTGAAAAACAGTTTTTTTTTTTTTGATTAAAAAAATCTTAAATTTGTTTCACCTTCGAATAATGTCTTTCAGCTCTTCCAATTTGCTAGGTAGTTGTGATTCGTTCAAATTGTCAGTGGGCAGCCCGTATTTGTGAGACAGCTCGTATACTACAGGATGTTTAATATAATCACCCTGTAATTGAAAAATTTGAAATATTTGTTATCGCTTTATCATTTCTATAGAACTTAAAAGTAAATAAATTGGGAATAAAAATAATCTATACAATGGCATTGTAAATATAACTTCCTTGGTAGGGGGTTTATGTGATGGAACTGGAGGTCACCGTTGCCAAATATCTAATAAAATCATTTAAATATGAGATAATCTTACACAAAAATTCAATATTTTAAACAGTTTAATTCCTCAAAAAGCATGTCACACTAAAAATAACCCAACAATTCCCAATATAAACTAGGAGTAGGAGGAAGCTTATTCAGAATGTTGCTCTAATCAATGACGTTTCCCCGAAAACCAATAACTTTGAAATCTTAAGCTCCCCTTTACATATATCATACACCATTTATTCAATAAGTTACAATAAAGACCCTACAAAAGTGGTTTATTAGAAAAATACCTCACCCAATTAACAGAAACATTGCCGGCCCACGTGTAGTAACTGCCCGCTTTTAAACGATTTTGCACTTTTGCCTTAGGCCTCTTCTTCAATGTGCCGTATTCCATTATGTTATTGATAAAAAAAAACTATTCACACCGTTTAGACACGCCTAAATCAAACACATCACTCAGTCTGAATGTTCGTTTGTCCGTTAACTATGATAATTGGAGAGATTATTAATGTTTTATCTGGGCCATCGTGTACCTGCTGAATGCGAAAAGTTCCTCTTCATTTGGATGAATTCCTTTTTTGACCGTCTAATTTATAGTTAAAATATGATTTTAGAAAATGAACAAATAATTTTCTTCAATACTGAAAATGGACCAACTATATATTAATATTTTCACCACACCCGAATAATTGGTCCTGTTATAAAGAGAAACTGAATTTTATCAAATTCGATATTGGTACTTGTCCTATCAGTAACTGTTATCTAAACGTGAGTAATAAGTAATTATAAACGACTGTCTGTTCTGGATGGCTTATATATATTACAGTGTCGTGTTGTGTAGTTAAACCAAATGTGCAATCAAATATTTACTAATTTTTTTGGAACCCCTAGATCTTACGCGACCTATAGACGTTCAACTTTGTCAACATGGCACGCACCATCCTGTCTGCAGACGTCTTAAATACGACAAGTTGTCAACCAGGTTGATCATATATGGGCGGCTTTATTTTCCCTGCCAGAAACATTCATTTTGGTTATAAATATCGAGAGCAATGTGGAACGTCTCTAGACAGGCTAATGGTTAACATTTAATGTTGAAACAATAGTTATAATCAGATAGTATGAACATTTCGTAGGTGTGGAGCCTGATGTTAATGATGAACCTGATTATCAACATCAAGCTCCGCCCACCGACCGTTGTGTCAACATGAAATGTGAACCATCACCCTCCTTAAAGATCTTAAATATTATCTAAAATCAGTTAAGTTTGACAATTACGCTAATCAACTAGGGGTCGTTTTACAATCTTTAGGTTAAAAATGGGAAAATTAACAATAAACGTGAAATCAGTCGGAAAAACCCAAATATAAATGCAAAGAGAAGAAAAGTAAAAACAACAACAAACGAATCCGTTTCCAATGGAGACACATCAACTCATTGAAAAACAACAGGTTGTGTGATTAAAGCTTAATACCTTTTTAATGGTAAATGGTAAAGCAGTACATGTGTACAGCGTTACGTACCATAAACCATAATTATCTTATGCTAAATAAGATCTAACCTAAATACCATTATAAACATGAAAATTCTCATCAGATGATTCTCACGACCTAGAAATAGAAGGTACGAGACAAAGTGATTTTCCTAAAGTACAAGCCAATGTAAATTTCAAGGAAAAACTTTCACATTTTAATGGAAAATGAGCTATTTTTTCTCCATTTCAATAAAACACAATAATAAACTTACCTGAAAATATGTGTCGGCCATATTGGTCAAGGGAAAATTTTTTTACATCACCACTTTCGAAACGATTTCCCGGCACTTTTCAAGTCTATTTTCTCCAATATCACTATATCTACATAATAATTGGTGTCTAGATAAGACGAAACTGTCAGTTTTATTATCTTCAAACGTAACGATTTTGCCGATTTACAATTTGAAACGTTCACTGCAATGAATGCGCAACAACCCGCAACAGCCATACAGGTGAAATACATTGTTGCCGCACATTGAAAACAATTTGTCCTTGATAAATTGAAAAAAAATTTAAAACTAGTAAATATGCCGAATTAAAATTAGTACAAATCAGAACAAACATAATAGAATAAGAAAAATATGCTTTAACTTAAAATAACATAATGTTTTATTCAGTCGAATAATTGATTTTATTTTTAGAATAAATTTATAAGAAGGAAATCGACAACATTAAACATTCAATTAAGAAATTGATACTTGCATCCTCTAAAATTTGATGTGAAAAACTATGGATACACAGATAAATCTATAACATTGGCATCAATGCGTAAACAAGCTTTGACAATTTTGTGCCTAAATGACAAATGACAATACCAAGCACTGTTGCCACATTATGTTATACTTTAACGCAAACCAATGTAAACTTATTTTTATATAGAAAACCATTTAAATCAATAAGTATTTCTATAAAATTGAAAAAAATGGCAAAAAGCTACACTTTAGGTTTTTTCTCAGTTTTTTTTTTCACTTCGCACACAAAAATTAATCTAATTTCGGAACCCATACGATTTATTCTCGGAACGCTCTTCTATTTTGACATTTCGATTTAAAAGTGTCTTTGAAAATGTGTTTAACTATAAATATACACATTTTTTAATATTATTGTTGTTAAAAGTTTATCAATGACTCTACAAATGTTTTGTTCGTATTTCTATGACACATTCGTTTATTGTAGTTGATGGTTCACAGTTTTACTGGCTGCTAACAACCAGAACAAGGTAGGGGCAGTTCTGTTGTTGAGGTTACACGTATAAAATTGATTATTTCCAAATAATTAGATGAATTTCATTTTTGTATACCTGTTTTAGTTAAAAAATTACAAAAAAAGAAAGTTTCAAAACACAAAGAAGCTTGACGCATGTAAAAATTTTCTCGATAATTGTTTCTTCGTATAAAGAGTGGGTGTTAAATAGTTCTAGTTACGTTAACTTTATATTTTTCAAAAAGGTATAGTGTTATTACGTTGTATATTGCAAATATTCTTCGTAACTAAAATCAGAGATCATGAAATATCAGTAAAGAGAAACAATTAGAAGTTTCTTATTATCTTTATTTCACTTTTTCTTTGCCTATGCTTAAGTAGACACTCATACGTTCGCGTTCGAATTGTTCTTACTATAAACTTGTATTCAATTCACTAACTCGAAGCGAATGTCTAGTGTAAAGATTACACATTCGGGCGAATATGTAATTTTCATATTAAAACTTGTCTAGCAAACTATTACATTTCTTTCTACGCTGTTTTATATATGTATTTCCGACGCACTCTGTACAAAAAAAATTTCGAAAAGTAATCAAATAATTCACATTAGAAAGGTTGAGTTCCAATTATATCACTGTATAAATATGGAAAATATTACATTGTTTAATTGAGATTAGTAAACACGTTCGGCTTAATAATAGTTCATTCTTAACGAGAAAAACAATGCCTAGTTCATTTTCACGTTGTATTAAACAAATTTTACATCACACATGGTTAGTTCATTTGTTCAAAAATTCACCCTCATGAAGCCACGTAAATATGATTTGTTTTTTAACTGTAGCAATTTTCCTATTTATTTTTAGATTATCAAAATCATGTAATAAAATTTTCAAATTCACATGAGTACATTCCGTTAAGACAAAGTAGAAAATCCCTAGAAATGGACGATACATACGATTATACTGAAGTCTTTCAAAGATTGCCTTTGAAAACTTACCTAGCTTATGGAATGGGACACATTTTAAACGATGTATGTGCTTCAATGTGGTTCACTTATCTGCTGGTATTCATGCATCTTGTTCTGGGATTTAACAATACCGAGGCCGGTACTCTCTTACTCGTTGGTCAAGTGATTGATGGTTTGTCCACGCCTTTTGTTGGCTATTTTTCGGATGAGGGTGATAATTTTTGGATATGCAGGTATGTTTTTGACGTACATACAAATCTTTATTAAGATGCATTGTTTTTTTTCAGATATGGCAAACGAAAAGCATGGCATTTAATCGGTACGATTTGTGTAATTTTTACATTCCCGTTTATATTTTCTCCATGTGTAACGTGTGAAAACTCTTCTAAATGGAGTCAGATGTTGTATTATTCAATGTTTATAGTGATTTTCCAGTTTGGTTGGGCTGCAGTTCAAATATCCCATTTATCATTAATACCGGAAATTAGTCCAAATGAACATGACCGCACTAAATTAACTGCCATTCGTTATGCCTTTACTGTAGTGTCTAATGTCCTGGTTTACGTGATCACTTGGTTCGTTTTTCATATGGGTGGTGAAGATAATAACAAAATCAGTGAAAAGGATGCCAAAAAGTTCCAATACATTGTATTTAGTGTTATGATTTTGGGTTCAATATGCTCTCTATTGTTCCATTTATTGATCAAAGAAAATAGCAACACAAATGCAGGATTGCAAGACGTAAGAGGCACCCGAATACGCACAACTGACTTTAAAGAATTGTTCCTGGACGTTCAAATCTATCAAGTAGCTGTTAACTACACATGTTCCCGACTTTTTATTAATTTAACTCAAGTCTTTATTACTCTCTATTTACATGAAACTCTGGACATGGTGGCCAGTTCCTTAGCAGTTGTTCCATTGGTCATGTGCCTGGCAAGTCTAGCCACGGCATTTACAGTGGGCCCAATCAATAAAACTTTTGGTAGAAAGATTACGTATATTTTTGGAGCTATGCTAGGCACAACTGCATGTATATTTGTTCGAATCGGACAGGGAGAGTTCTACCGGCAATACTTAATTTACATCGTAGCCTCTTTATTGGGATCAGCTAGTTCTATTGTATTAGTATCAAGTCTCGGAGTGACAACTGATTTGATTGGAACAAGAACGAATTCTGGAGCATTCGTATATGGCATTATGAGTTTTCTAGATAAATTCTCCAATGGTATTGTAGTGGAAATAATTCAGGGTCGGCACGAAAACAATCCTGATGCTTGGTATTACAGAGATATTTTAACGTATGTTTGTGGGGGAGCGGTATTACTTGGGGGCGTAGCTGTGATATTCTTGAAAAGACCCCAGAGTGTCGGCGAATCCACACAAAACCTTTTGTTCGATGGCGATCAGGAGAATAACGACAATATTAATTAATTTCAAAAATGCATTTGAATGCAAAATGAAGAGATCTGAGCTGTTTCTATATACATATATATATATATATATATTGTTATTTTTTTGTATATTAGGTATTCTAGTCGACGATGTATTACATGTATAATGAATTACATTTAAGCAGATATTTTTTTTTAAACATAGTATTACTTTTGTTGTTTCGGACTAATATGAAATATACATTATTTTATTACTAATATTTGTATTTTATTTAGCATTACAATCTCTATTGTTTTCAAAGTGCGTCAGTAAATAGAGTTTTCTTTTGAGAAAAAATACAGTACAGTTGTTGACGTGGTGTGTTTTTTTTTTGTTTTTGGTTTAATTACTAGGACAACTTATTTCTGATATTTATCGATAAAACAAACATATTGGCACCACCGAAAATGGAAGATTTTTCATTCTAATATACACACAGTCATAGTGGGGAGAACACGTGTTCTGCAACGTTGCTATACTTATCAATATTTCCAGATTAATTAAAGAAATTACGACTTATTGAATGCTTCATTGTATATTTTCTTCAAAAAAAAATAGTTTTAAAGGTGACCTTAATACTTATCGAATGTAGTTCTGATAAAAGTTTTAATGATTTTATTGCGTTTTAGTACTCATTTACTTGGACTTGGTTAAAGAAAAAATACAGCTGGCAACAATGTATTGTGGGCTGATGTCCAAGGGGCGTCATAATGGTGACGACGTACTAATATTTACATTTTTTTTTTAATAAAATATAGAGCGAGTTGTCCTTTTGCGATAAATAAAAATAATGAGAGATGAATAAATATTAAACGGGCATTTCATTCTGGTTTTCATATGTAAAACACGTAATTTAAATAGGTAACACATAAACATCACAAAACATAAGAGGTAAGTGAAAAATTTATAAAAACCGTAAAATAAGCAACATCCTGTATATAATAGTACAAAACCTAAATACATAATTTGAATTAGGAGGTGTCCAATTTGTAGTGACACGGTCTCTATAACAACAGTAACTGTCAAAAATAAAACTCAACATGCCACAAATAGGACATGAAAATGGATTTTCAGCGGCATCAGGAGGTCATAAAAGTCCCATTCGTGTATGGTGTGACGGCTGGTAAGTGATTTTCACTATTCAATAATAAAGTGCTACATAAAACATTTTCCAAGTTATGACATGGTCCACTTTGGACACGCCAATTCACTTAGGCAAGCTAAAGCTTTGGGGGACTATTTAGTAGTAGGAGTCCACACAGATGCAGAGATTATGAAGCATAAAGGTCCCCCAGTTTTCACTGAACAAGAAAGGTATGTCGCTGAAGATTTCTTTTTTAAACATTTGACACAATTTCAAAATTTTTTGAATATGAGTTATCAGTTCGCTTTGATTAATGGTTCATTAGAATTAGGATTTTAGATAGCTTCTTACAACAAGAGATATCTACAAATAGACTAAATAAATCTCAAGGTTAAGAATGTATTATAGAAATGCATTAAAATCTTTTATAGATACAAAATGGTTCGTGGAATCAAATGGGTGGATGAAGTAGTCGAAGGCGCCCCTTACGTGACCACATTGGAAACACTGGATAAATATAATTGCGATTTTTGCGTGCATGGAGATGACATTACCATGACTGCAGAGGGTGTGGACACGTACCATCTGGTCAAAAGTGCAGGCAGATATAGGTATCACAGGATCCCAGATCGATTTTAAATTTAAAAAATCGTAATATCTACATATTATTTTAGGGAAGTGAAGAGAACACAAGGAGTATCCACAACAGATCTGGTAGGTAGGATGTTGCTTTTAACCCGGAACCATTTCCGGCAAGGTCAGTATGAGTACAGCGTTGCCAAAGAGCACTCAACAACCATGGGTCAAGATTCAACCGCCAGGTCGCCATACACTTCTTGCAGTCAATTTTTCCCGACAACACAGAAAATTATTCAATTTTCCGATGGAAAATCGCCTGAAAAAGGAGACAGGATTGTATATGTTGCAGGTGCATTTGATTTATTCCATGTGGGGCATTTGGATTTTCTTGAAAAGGCCAAACAACAGGTAAACTTAACAACAGCCTATACATATATTGGAAAAGGAATTAATTTTTGGGTTTTAGGGAGACTATTTGATAGTGGGTCTGCACACAGACCCAGTGGGTCAATAATTACAAAGGATCAAATTTCCCAATAATGAACCTCCACGAACGAGTTCTTAGTGTTTTAGCCTGTAAATACGTTTCGGAAGTTGTGATTGGAGCGCCATATCAGATAACTGAAGATGTAATGACACACTTTAACATCGATGTTGTGATTCACGGAAAAACCGTTGTTCAAAATGATTTGGATGGATCAGATCCTTATGCGTTACCTAAACGTCTTGGCAAGTTCATGACTGTGGACTCTGGTAAGATTCTGGTGAAAATTTCAATTTATTGGAAAAATGTTAAAAATTAATATTTTAGGAAATGATATGACCACTGAAAAAATCGTGGAAAGAATTATCAGGAACAGAATCGAATATCAAGAGCGTAATACCCAAAAGGAACTTAAAGAGGTCGCCTTATTAAAGTCTTTAAAACAAAATGGTACGAAAGTCTAATAACTTTCTCCCATATAATTTCATTTTCAACTCTAGACAAGTAGAATCAAGCCATACTTAAGATTAGTACTCTATATTTCCGGCAAAATTGCCAAATATGGTACCAGTCAGGTGTTACTTTCATTGGTCACGATTTTTTAGCAAAACTCTTTTTTGAAAATATATTTATCGGTAACACGACTGCGTAGCGCAAACATTTAGAAACCGCTTGAATGTCAAAGTTCCTTAATTTAATGAACGCATTTATTTTACAATGATTATACAAGGTAAATATTATTTCCTGTACCTTTTAACTAGAAAACAACAATCGTTCGAAGAAATCTAAAATCACATCCTGTATAGTCTTAAATGTGCTTCTAGTTACTATGTTGATGAACCAAAGAATGCTTGTAATGGGAAAATACTCGCTATATGTGTACCTATATTAAATGGAGGGTCATAAAGTTCGTAATTGATTTGTCTGTATATTTTTTTAAAAAAATTCACAAAAATTAATTGTTAGAAATAGTTTCCAAGAACAAGAGCTGTAGTTGAATCTATATTTAGTTTTTGCATTTTACTTACTTTGTGTCTGGTTAGTTATTGCCATTTTAACAGTTTACACACGTTTTATTTTAAAATATTTGTATATAAGATTTGTTCGAATATATTATTTATTTATAATGATTTTAAATATTTTTGCAAAAACTTTTTTGCTGACAAAATAAAATGTTAAAAAATCTATTGGATTTGGTTTCCTTCTAAAACTATTCAATAAAACCATTAAAGACTACTAACTATGCAGATAATGCAATGTGAACAATATGAAACTAATCGTCGAAGTTTTTCGGATTGGCAATCCCTCCACCGGTGATAATAAATTCCGTTTCTTTTTCCTCCAAATTAGGACTGTCGTAAACTCGTGCTATACGCACATTGCCTTTTTCTAAAATTAGCTGAATTCATATAAAACGTAACAGATCATTATTTCAAAACCTTTTTTCAAAGCAATTCTAGTCGTTGTTGAGTGCGCAAGGATATTTCCACCAACTGGTTTCACGTCTACGTCATTTATTAGACTGTGGTTCAAATCAGAGGTGATTTGATTCGTTAGAAAAAACGGCCACATTATATTCTTCGCTAATTTTCTTATGGTAGGATCATAGAAATAAAAATGCATTGTATAAATTTAAGCAACTAACCTGCAACCTGGAAAGCATTAAGCCCAATTTTGATTGACGTTCTGGTATTTCGCCAGAGGTATAATCAACTCGAAACAAGGCCATTACTGAGTCTACAATTAAAAGCTTAAATGTTCCCGGTTCTTCATGAAATTTTTGCACCACACTGTAAAAGTTTTATTAATTCTCGTCTAGCTCTTGAGTAAAATTAATGCATCAGCAAAACTTCAGGAGGTTCCTATTGAGCTTGATGTCTTTTGTACAAATAATTTTGCAATTGTTTAATATTTAACATCAATAAGTTATAAAACACTTTAACCTCTGATTCTTGTTCTGACATTAGACATTATTGTTTTTTCTGTTATGTTTTGCTGAGGCGTTAATTTTTTGTTGTTGAGTTTCGAAAACTTTCTTATTTATTAAATCATACTGATGTTCGGAATTGTACGCTCTTGCGTATAGAATATTTTCTAAAACAGCCGAATATTCCAATTGAAATCTCTCTGCTATCGGTCTAATCCGTTCTGGTCTACTACATAGACGTGTTAAGGCAAATTTTCGAATAAATTATTACATATTATATGGTTTTCAAAGGATACAAAGTATGCTCGGTATCAATAAAGACAACTTTACCCCCTTCATATCCATCTTTGCCAGGAATTTGGGCAGTAACACATAAGGTGTGCGATAATTGAGTTTTTCCAGTACGGGATTCCCCGAATACTTCCGTTATTGACATGGATTCTACACCTCCTCCTAATATATTACTGCACATTCACGATTATTTTGTAATAAATACATATATTTTTTTAATATTACTCTAGATTATCACTTCCAGTGGTTAAGGTAAAGACTTGTTTCCTTTGATCAGACAATTCCAAAGCGGTCATGAAACAATTTGTGTCATTCAACATAGTGATTTTTGAGGAAATCTTCCTGATTTTATTAACTTTCTCTTCATTTAATCCTCGTAGGTTCACTAATTTCTTCTTTGTACACATTAAGATACCTTTAACCATAACAAATGACAATATTTAAAAAAAAAAAATAAATAACCGCCACCAAAAGTACCGTGGACATGGCACAAAATGGCGCGCGCATAAAACATTTCTCATAAAAAAAAAAGGGTATTCTCACCTTTAATGGTATTAAGTCCAGCTCTCTTCAATTCTTTAACATCTTCTTGGGCAATCCCATGGTCTAAAAGCAAATCGGTATCGAAATAAATAGCCACTTCTTCGTCTTCAACGTTGCTCATGAATTCCTCGTTATGTGTTTCGATCTTGGAATCGCCATTTGTCTCGCTGTAAGTTGAATTTTTATTTTGTTCTATTACATTTCTTATTTCTAGTGCCTCCATTATGAAAAATTTGGGTAATTACTGAATTTATTGAAATTAATTTTTACTTCTTACGGTTAGACTGTGGAAGACGCAGATTATGGTTGAAATTCGTTTGTCATTTGTTCTCCTTTGACATCTTGATAGATGTTACGTAAAAGCAAAGGCCACTTTCAGTTCTTTTTTCTCTATTCGAAAATATTGTCAAAAATATAAAATGTAATTCATATTTTATTAAATTATAAAACAAAATGTGATTTTAACAAACAATAATGGATTTATTATAAAATATACAGAATGTTTTAATTAAAGCGATTTGTTTATATTAAATATATCTTAAATATATACAGGGTTGTATCAAAGATAGTAAATCATTAACATGACCGCAAATTACTATCTTTGACATACACCTATGACTTCATTATAAAACATTAAATTAATCAAATCGAATATTTCGAAGATGTCTAGTATGTTTCCTCAAGCGCATATCTTCTCCTTTAAATGCATTCTCAATTTCTTCTAGAAAACTTTTTGAATTATGTATAGTAGTTCCACCTAATAATATATTAAAATTCGCGTAATTTTTGTTTAAACTGTGAACGGTTAAGGATTCTTCATAAGTGGCACCCCCTATAATGAATACAACCACATCCTGTGCCCTTAAACCACTTGAATGATTGTTGACAACTGGATAAAGGTTATCTTTGAATCGGCCTTTAACTATATCTTCAAGTGTATCATGTAATAAAGGCTTGTGTTGGGTATAAACATTATCTACGCCACTGAGCCCTTTAAAGAAACGTTTTGTGATCTTTACAGCGTCTTCTACATCGAACAAATTGCTTTGGCGCGCATGCGATCCAGCATATTCCAAAAGGTAAATGATATTTTTTAATAATGGATCAGGAACGGCTCGTTTTTTTCAACAATTCTATTAAATTATATGTTTCATTACTAGTGTGACTTTGGTATCTTAAAGCGTATAACATGACTAGTTTCACTGCGTCAGAGTGACGTATTTTCTCATTTTGTATTAGTTTTTTAACTTCACTCAAATGAGTGGAATGATCATTTTGTGAACTAATTTCTTGCTCAACTTCTGACACATCTAACAGTTGATACTTGTTCACCATTGAACTCAATTCACCCACTATCGTTACGTGTTTCGTCACGTTTCCAGACAGTTTTTTAAATTGCGGATACGATTCTACAAAGTTTTTCATGTCAGAAATACTTTCAATCTTCTGGTGACTCTTTGCTTTGGCTTGAAACTGATCCATAAGTTGTTTGATGTTTTGGCCGATTTCACCATAGTTCATAAACACATTTTTGGCATAGAAAGCGTCCTGTTCAGCTGATAAAACTACTTCTAATAGTTCCTTAGACACACCTATGCAGATGTTAATTCGATTTTAGTAGCCATACATATGTCAATAAAATCAATGGTTTACCTGGTATATTTGATAAATTAACTCTATTATTGTTAATGGTAAGCAGTTCGTGAACCATTGCTTGATAGGTCCATTGGTTTAGCAATGGAGTAATTGGATCATCTCTCCTATCAAGTATCAGCAATAAACTATGGCCAAGTGGTCCCAAATGAAAATAATGAAGATTCCTTATTCATGACATCTTCAATTCGACTACCTAGTTCTTTAGCTAGCTTAGAATTTGATTGAAACCTAAGATTTTCTTGTTTTCTTACCCAAGAATATGTATTTTTTTTAAATATAATTACCTTATAATTGGAGATTTTTTTATGGACAATAAAAGTGAAACTAAACCCTGTACAGTTCGTTGCAAGGCATTTTGGTTCCAAGATAAACGTTCTAAACAATATGGAATTCCAATTGAAAATAGATGTGGATTTACAGCCAAATAATCCATGTACACTTCACAAACTTCTTTAACCACTTCTTGTTCGTCATGTTCAGCTAAAATTCCTTACTATAACCGACGTCTTGTTAAAAAAAAGGCCATAAAACATACCCAATAATTTAATGTCTGCTTTTGCAATGATATTTGTAAAATAAATATAGTAGGCTCCATATTTCGGATTTCTCAATTCAGTGCAAAGCAATTCAACGTTCTGTTGCGTAGGACGTAACAGGGCCAAACATTTCAGATAACGAAGACCCGTGGAATTGGCGTAATTTGGGGAATCGATCCTTTCCAGTAAAAACACCTCCTTTTGTTGAATTTCACTTTGACTGTAAACCATACTTATAATACTGGTTGTCTCTTTGTCCATTAGCAATACTTTCATGCCTGGTTCGGTTTCGTCTGTTATTTTTTCTACGTAGGCCTTTACGGCCCCAATTACATTCATTTTTAATATCCTTTTTTAGGAAAAATGTTATTTATGAACGAACTATTGATAAGCGCGCTAATGAATGTCAAATTCAGTCAAAATAATTCAAACGTCATTCGATTATTTTGACGAATGACATTTTTGACAGTTGATTTTTCCGATTTATTTCTGTTATAATATGATTTAATTTGCAATTTTGATTCAACAGAGAAACTATAAAATTTATATCTTTTAAATATTCAATTTATAAAAGTATCCTTGATAAAAATTAAATGTCAAATGTCTTTTGTCATTTGATTTTGTTCCAAGTAAAACGTCAATGTTTCATGACAGTTTACATAAATGTCAAATCTGAAATGGTATAACCAGAGTTGCGGTGTTTGAAACAGAAAGGAAGGAAAATTAAATATAAAAAAAATAGAAAAATGGGAACGAATACGAGTAAAACCAGAAGACTAACGGTGGAAAATAATGATCCGACCAGTGTAATTAAAGTGTCCGATGACGTAGTCGACCGAATTCGTGGATTAGCCCAAAGTAAATAATTCACCTCACTTTTCTTTAATTCCTTAAAAAATACTTATTCTTAAGTGCATATCGCTTAAAAATTCCTTAAACCATTAACCAGTGTAATCAACTTAATAAATAGTAAAATATTTTTTCATAATATCAAAGATTTGGAAACGTAATGAAGTTTGAATAGGTCATGTTACATAATCTTTTTAAAAACAAATTTCCAGTTATCCTTTAACTTGCCAGTTACTTTGTAAATATAAAACAATGATTTTAAGCGGTAAGAAGTCCAGAACATCTTCCAAACATTTCAACTCAAGGCGCCGCAACAACAGTTCCAGTTTATTTGTATGAACCTTCACTAACTAGTCTTCAACTTCGACAGGTAAATTGAGCCTTTATAGTTTGTAGTATTTATTTACGTTATAAACCAGGCAAATATAGCGGATTTGAAGAAGAATGACGAGTATTGGTCAAACCGATTGAACACCTTAGAAGAAAATCATAAAAAAATAAATATTGTTTTGGATGAAGAATACAAGAAAGCCGTACGAGACAATTTTCAAATTATTTTTAGTGTATTTTCTAATTCTGAGGTTTTCAGTTAGATGAATTTCAAACAGGAAAATCTGTACAGACTTTAAAGGAGATCCCTTGTTTAGATTCAAAACGAGCGGTAATGGATTGTTACAGGTTAGAAGTGTTTTTTCTATTAATTTGATTGAAAAAGGTTAGTATTTTTTTTATAGGAAAAACTTGGATTGTCCAATGAATTGCACCAAAATAGTGCAGGCATTTCAGGAGTGTGTTGATCATAAACGAACGTGTCTTCTAGCAAGCAGGGTTGCCACCAGTAAAGGATAGTTCTCCGAATAAAAATAGTGTCATGGTTTTTGTTGTTTTGAAATATAGGTTTTGTTCCTTTTTTTCCACTTGTTTTCATTTATTTCTTTTTTGTTTTTAATTTTTTATTAAACAAAAACAGTATTTTACGCTTAAACAACTTTATTAAGTCGTGACCGGCTTTTACCGGTTCAAGTGCGACCTTCTTCTTGACCTGACCTAATTTCATGCAGTCCTGCATCGCGGGAAAACTGTAAAATAGGTCAGATTCCAGAAAGCATTTCAATATCCACATATATGTATATTTTTTTGATTGCAAAACTTATCAATTTAAACAAATTTATACGACATAAATTATAAAATTCTATTTTGACTGATGAACTTAGCATATTATGATTGAATTTCAACGATTCTTCGTCATGTTTTTTTTTTAATTCGGGCAAGAAAAGTTTGGAATTTTTCAAAAATTCATAGGTTTATATATATAATTTTTTAAATCGAAAATATGAAAGCGCATCAAAAAAGAAAATAATTCAGAACCTAGGATGCAAAATTACGTGCTTAAACACACACATACGTCTGCGCCTGCGACCCAATAAAACGGTTTCAGCTTCGCGAAACTGGCTGAAGCTGAAGCAGCCAAGCAGTCCGGTTTCGACCGTGTAGCCGAGTGAGCGTTGCCGCTGCTGGATCGATGCAGCGGGGGCCCCCGAATGGCCCAGAGGGCCTGCGAAGGGCTCGATCCAGAGCTCTTGCAGCATATCCGCGAGTGTCCATGTCCTTGTGACCACATGGGATATGGAAATTTTTTAGATTACCAGGTACAAGAGTGTTTGTTATATACAGGGTCTTCGAAATATCTTTATTATGTATTAATGTTAGAAATTTTTTTCTTGTTTATATACAGGGTGTTGTTAATTCATTTTCTTCAATACTAATAAGTAATTGAATTTCGTTTAAAAAGCAAATCCCTCCATGTCCCCGCTACCCATCCAGAGAAACGATTTTCAACACGGTGCCTCAGCCTCCCACCAGGAGAGACCATTATTATCATGACGTCATCAGGAACGACCACTTCTACTATCCGTACGAGTATGATTCGTGTTCTTGCAGCACCACAAGTGATAGCAGCAGGTGGTTCTTCTTCAATGTAGTTATTGGATATTAGTTACTACAAAGGCAAAAATTTGTTTCAGAAATAATTTTCGTGGACCCTGGTGCGTTTGCCTGATGGTCTGTGTAGTAATAGCAACCCTCACTGCCGGTCTAGGACTACCATTAGCTTTAAGTCCCAACGATTTAAAAGAGTTTTCACAAGAAGAACGTTTAGAATTGGTGATTTTCCTGATTTGTTTTTTAGTTTTCTGGAATAGTTCCAATCTGTTTTAAGGTCAAGAAACTTTTGAAAGACACCCCTCTAATTGACGGACACAACGACCTGCCATGGAACTTAAGAAAATTCGAGCATAACTTTCTCAATAAATTAAATTTAACGAAAATCAAGTCACAGCCGCCTTGGTCTACTAGCAAATGGTCTCACACCGATTTGCCAAGGTAGATCTTATTTATTTCTCAAGAAGTAAAAATGTTAAAAATTTGATTTCTCAATAGATTAAAAGCTGGAGGTGTTGGAGCTCAATTTTGGTCCGCCTATGTACCTTGTCAATCTCAATACAAAGACGCGGTTCAAATCACTCTAGAACAAATTGACGCAATTGGTCGTTTTGTACAAAAGGAACCGTTAACTCTGGAAATGGCCAGAACTGCTGATGAAATTACGCAAGTGCATAAACGAGGAAAAATTGCTTCGTTAATTGGAGTTGAAGGTAAAAGAACTGTCGAGAATAATAATTTATGTATAGACAGAGTGATTTAAAAATAATCACTTTTTTTTTAAGGTGGACACGCTTTGGGCAATAGTTTGGCGGTATTGCGAACATTTTACAATTTGGGTGCAAGATATTTGACCATAACCCATTCCTGTGATACAGCGTGGGCCACAGGTCAGGACACAATCACCAGAGACGGACTGAGTGATTTTGGAAAAATTGTTGTCAAAGAAATGAATCGACTGGGCATGATTGGTGAGTGACTATTCATTTTTCCAGTGACTTCCTTTTTAAAAACCACCATTCCATACAAAACCCTCAGAACTCATTAGAAAACTGCCCGAGGTGGCCACTCAACTCTATATAAAAGCGTTCGTGCTTCTTTTTCCTCATATAATAACGCGGCTTTTTTGTCTTAATAGTGGACCTATCCCATTCGTCCGTTTATACGGCAAAATCCGCCATCAACGTTTCGTCCGCCCCAGTCATCTTCAGTCATTCGGCCGCCTATTCGTTATGCAACTCATCACGTAATGTTCCCGACGACATCCTGAAAATGGTAGCGCGAAACGGAGGTGTTGTCATGGTGAATTTCTATTCTTATCACGTGGCATGCAACGTCAATGCTTCCATGAGTGACGTTATCAAACACATAAACCATATAAGAAAAGTGGCTGGTATTGAACATGTCGGTCAGTAACTTCAAATGGAATTCTAACAAAGGTTCTAGTATTTAGATTGGTTTTATTTTAGGAATTGGAGCAGGTTACGATGGGATCAATGTGACACCGTCTAGATTAAATGATGTTTCTAGATATCCGTATTTATTTGCCGAATTGTTGGCTGATCCAGGATGGTCGCAGCAAGATATTTTGGCTTTAGCGGGCCTAAATTTCTTAAGGGTTTTTCATCGGGTTGAAGAAATTCGCGATGAATGGAAAAAAATGGATTTGCCTCCGTTTGAAGACTTAGGCCCTCGCAGGGACCTTCCAGAGTGTATTTCGAAAAATTCTTGACGATAGCTTGATTCATAGATAACAATGTCATTTGACAAAAGTTGGAGGATGTTATACTTTGTTAAAAAAATAATATGCCTTCTAGAACATATGCATATTAATGGTTTTCCTTATACAGGGTGTTCAAGCTTTGACAGAACAAAGGTTCAGATTCAGAAATGGTTTTAATTTTAATATACTGGATTGATCCTAGAGGTCTAGAAATCTGACCTTTTCTTTTGCCGAATTTTAATCCGTTGTGTTTTTACAACTTGAAGGAGTTTGTCTGCAGAGTTGCAATTACAATTCAGAATCTAGCAACCTTTAATATGTAAAAGTTTGCCATGATCACTCTGTATATTTTAAGATCTCAAATCACGCACACGCACAAACAGTGTGTTCAATAAAACAACTGAATACAATCGCAAAATGGTGGTGTTAAAAAATATTATATTGATCATCAAACCCTTATTAGGGAAATGCATAATCTGAGTTTTAACGTAAAATGGCAACGTTGAAATTTGGATTTTTTCTTTTGCTACCATGTATGTATATGAAAAAGCCTTTTTCGATTTTTTCTAACGTTTTTATACCTGGTTTTTAGGCTTTTACACAAGGAAAAGTTCAATCTACGATCAAAAATGTTGATTTTTATCATAGATTGACATCTTCCCATTTAAGAAATAAGCATTGTAGTGAATTATAGTAGGCTGTATGAGACGTTAAAAAAAACAAAAGTTACAAAAAATATGTGGTTTACATGTATATGTGTTTAACATAGACATATTAAAATCGGGTATACCAACATGTAAGGAGTCTAATTCCAGTGTATTATTGCAAAAAATGGTATTTTCATTAGGAAACATATACCATTTATTTGCGACGCTGCCAATTTGGAGTTTTATATGTCTATGGTTTTACAAGTTGTAGAACGATAAAGCGAGGAAAAATTTTATCTGTCGTTATAAGTTTTTGGATGTGTATTATCAAATATTACAAATTAGAAATCTTATTTATTTAGGATAAATAAAGAAAACTGAAAGTAAACACTTTATGTATTTGTCTTTTAGCAAAGTGCCCGACACATTTAGCTGCGTTTAGTAAAAACTTGCGGATTTTTAAAAATGCCATCTTTGCCAGTTGTAATAAAAAGTGTAAAAATTGAGGCAGTTTCTATGGAGCTATGGAGGAAAAATTGTTCAAAGAAATGGATGGATGGAAAAAAGAAAAAATGTTTTCATTAAAAATCAAACTATTTTTGGAATCAGTCTCGCGTCATAACGAACTGCAATTGGGGCCCAACCAATTCTAATCAAGTGTCTTCAATTATGTAAGTATAAGCATTATATACACGGTGTCTAGAAACAATGTTGACAGAGATATGTGAAGATGTTATTCTATATAAATTATACTGTTTTGGACGCTATCTTAAAAGGACTAGTGTCTTGTAATTTATTTTTTTTCACGTATATAGATCACGTCTTTATGTCATATTTTTTTCTCGACACTCTGTATATTAAAAAAAATCCAATTAATATTAAAATTATATAAAATTGAATACGTTGAGTATCACGTTGCATACATAGAGTAATAAACAACTTCAAACTATTTTTAATCACCCTGTAAATAAAAATTACGTGTCCCACAATTTGGCAAGGGTGCGCGTGTGCGTTTGGATGTTATTTGAAAACTTTTGCCAACTTTTTTCAATAAGAAAATTATAATATTTAGACACTTGCATTGAAAATTGTTGAGTATTGTTTTAGAGGAAATCTAGTATTTCGAATTTAACAAACAAAATGGGTTCTTTCGGGAAATTCTCCTTCCTACATTAAAGGTTTTAATAAAATTGCGCGGGGCGTCACGTTTTAGAACGATTTAAAAACCTTTATTTGGCACTTGGATCGGGGCTGAATATCTGAGACCTGTGACTTCGAGACGTGAAAAATCCCTCCAATTGATAAAACTCCCTTTTCTAGGTAGGTTTTAATGTAAAAACAATTGTATGCCTGTTTCAAATACTGACTCAGAGCTTGAAAATATTGTTTTTCTGCGAATGCGCATGTAATGACATAGTTTATTGTAGGTTTTTTTTTCTCTTCTATTTATTGTGATTTTTCACAAAAATTTCAATTGGAAAATATGGGATTTAAAAAAAAAGTCAGAGGCGTATCACTGGGTTTGAATGAAACTATTTTTGAGGTGAGTTGGAACAATTTAATTGATTTTTTTTAATGTTTTCGTATAGTATCAACACAGTGTTCTAAAAAAAAAAACTATTTATATTATTTTCTTTAATTTAATGCTTAAGGGGGTGTTTGGTTTAAACATAAAGTTTCGCAATGTTGTTCAAAATAACAATTGTTCAAGAAGTTGAACAATTGTTAAGCATATTCCATGCAATATGTTCGCGATTTGGGAAAACAATTATTATGAAAAAATATTTTATTCATACTTAACCGTTAAATAAACAAAAAAATTGATATTCAAAGAACACCCTACATATATATATATGGCAAGTTTTATTAAAATTTCAAATAGAACTTTGAAGTTGCTTCAACCATTATCATTTAATTGTACTTCAGTCGCTTTTCCATCTCTTAGCTGTAATAAAGGACGGGCCCTAGTAAAATTTCCAGGGAAAAATTATACATTATATATTGCGCCAACCATTGAGCCATTAATCGAACTCTTTAAACTCCAGTAAAAAGCCCCAATTTAATACCAAAAGTAAAGTGAACGACTTTTAAACCTTTTTTTGTCTCACTGTGTATCACAGCCCCATTAAATCGGCGCCTGGTACAAGTATTTAAGTAAACCCTTTTCCTAATTTTCCGCACTTTCATATTGTTTCATTTAGCGTGACAGTGGCGTGCCTGATTTAGATAACGTTCCTTCTGTTTTAGCAGACTTCGTCCTTGAAATCGAACAAACGAATATCGGAACTGCCCTCTCTGAGGTACGGCCCTGTTGGAGCGAAAACAACATTAACTGGACCATTGAGAGTCAACGATAGTAATTATTTATTGGAGAATGGAACACCAATGAGACCGGTAATTGAAGGAATTCCTTCTGAATCTATTAGAAATATTGGATTCCTTTAGATCCGTAAGGTGAGATTCACACTGCCACAAACAGATAGCGCCACAACATGTTCCAATGAAAATGTGATGTCGCGACGCATTTCACCAACAAACGGGAAAAATTTCAAAGAAAAAGCGACGACGCCCGCAACGCCGTTCAGTCAACGACCGACGTTGCAACGCACGCCCCTGACGGCCCGATTCAGTTTGGCTCGGCATTTCGAAAAGTTTCGCGAACTCCGTTTGCAAAATTATCGAAAGGATTTTGGTGAAAAAGTTGGACGTTCCAATTAGTGTCAGTCCAGGTTAGTGACTACTTTATATAAAGGGAGTTCAATTAAATTGATTTTTTAATAATTACCTAAAAACGATATAAAATATTATATATATATATATATTTTTTTTAATATTTCTACGAGACAAGCCCAATTTTTTTTTGTTACATCACGAGAGAAATGTCTAAAAGCCTTTTTGACAAATCACTGAGGAAATGATTAGTGTTTCGATGCGTATCTCAAATCGATTTAGTTTCATTTTTCCATTTAACTTCAATTTTCAATTCCGATTTTTTTTTTTTGATCTGAAAACACCGTACATATACATTTAGAAAAAAAAATCAAAATAAATGCTTACTGTGTATATTTTGAATCGGCGTATCCGAAATTTCCATAACACACCACAACCGTATTTAAATTGGGGGAAAATTTAGAACTTGAATTCCAAAACTCGATTTGCATCTGCAACAACGGTTTTCGGCGCAATTAAAGCTCGTTTTTTGAGTAAATTGAATACTCAATTTTCCCCCCTAGAACTTCAGTTTTGTGTTGTATTGACTCAAAAATACACAAATGAAATTTATATTTATTTACATTTAAGTACCTATCTATGTCTTTTTTTTTTATTTCGTTTAGGTGTGAGACATAGAGTTCACCCCACTGGCCGTTACGTTAGAGGTACGCTGTCCCCTACGTTTAAACAGGCCCCCCAGGAGACGCCTGCGTCTCCTGGGGGGCAGGCGCTATTACGCGCTGCGCGCGACGGTGACGATCAGACATTAAAGGAACTGTTGCGCAGCGCTCTGACCGTTGGTATTACTGAGACGGACCTAAATGCTGTAGACTCGAGTGGACGGGTAAGAAATTTCGATGTCATTTGATTGAATATTATCCAAGGCATAAAAGTGTGTGAAAAATACTTCTTTATTCTCAATGCGAACTAAACACCGTGTCACCACTACACTGAATCTATAAATAATTTTCCTGCATATCGATTTTCCACTTGGACATACATATGAAGGTATAATAAACAACATGACAATTCCATTTTCACAAGTTCAGAATTCAGAACAACAGGTTGGCTTTCAATAGAAAGGAGGGGGGGAGGTCGTGAAAGGGGTTGGAATTTCTCTCGGTGACGTTTACTGATTGTTTTTTTTTTTTTTCGATTAACTATTTTCATGCCTGTGTGTAGTAATTGTGTCAAACGAACTGTCGCTCTCTAAAAATAAATCACTACCGTAAAGTGTTTGTGTTGTGAAAATCCCTGACATTTAAATCGGGTGCAATGGACGGCCGGCCAGACGACACCAAGTTTTAAATAGAAGAAAATGTAAGGGATTCGCCAGTTTTTTTTGTCCTGCGTAATTTCAATATTTTATTCAAAAAAATACAGTTTTGCTTTGAAGTTCAATTAGGTGTCTGAAATCGACACAGTGGTGGAGGCACGGGGGCGGCTTGATTGGCCGTGAGTAATTTAAGAAAAATAACTGTCAGCTACGCTTACAATTTATCATTTCGAAACGTGTAATTTTAGAAACTGAATCGACGTACAGTTTCAACAAGTCGTCGTTTTTTTTTTTTCCCGAACGTTTTTCATCTACGTAGCCTTGGAGTTCAAACGTCAGTCAATTGTTTCTTTTTATATGAAATTTAT
>NW_027117154.1:0-32062 GCF_024137725.1 Prorops nasuta | reverse complement strand
GGGGGGTACTTAGGGGGGTACTTAGGGTGGTACTTAGGGGTGGTCTTGGGGGTGGGTAGTTAGGGGAGTACTTAGGGGGGTCTTGGGGGGGGGTTCTTAGGGGGATCTTGGGGGGGGTACTTAGGGGGGTCTTGGGGGGGGGGGGTACTTAGGGGGTTACTTAGGGTGGTCTTGGGTGGGGGTACTTAGGGGGGACTTTGGGGGGGTACTTATGGGGGTCTAGGGAGGTACTTAGGGGGGTCCTTAGGGGGGTCTGGGGGGGGTACTTAGGGGAGTACTTAGGGGGGTCTTGGTGGGGGTACTTAGGGGGATCTTGGGGGGGGTACTTAGGGGGGTACTTAGGTGGGTCTTGAGGGGGGACTTGGAGGGGGGTACTTAGGGAGGTACTTAGGGGTTAATTAGAGGGGGTACTTAGCGGGGTTTTGGGGAGGGGGGACTTGGGAGGGTGGTACTTATGGGGGGTACTTAGGGGGGTCTAGGGGGGGGGTACTTAGGGGGGTCTTGGGGGTGAGGTACTTACGGTGGTACTTAGAGGGGTCATGGGGGGGTAATTAGGGAGGTACTTAGGGGGGTCTTGGGGGGGTACTTAAGCTGGTACTTAGGGGGGGTACTTAGGGGGGTCTTGGGGGGGAACTTAGGGTGGTCTTAGGGGGGTACTTAGGTGGGTCTTGATGGGGGACTTGGAGGGGGTACTTAGGAAGGTACTTAGGGGTTAATTAGAGGGGTACTTAACGGGGTCTTGGGTGGGGGACTTGATGGTGGTACTTAGGGGGGTCTTGAGGGGGGGGGTACTTACGGGGGGTACTTAGGGGGGTCTTGGGGGGGGGGACTTGGGGGGGTACTTAGGGGGGGTACTTAGGGTGGTACTTAGGGGTGGTCTTGGGGGAGGGTAGTTAGGGGAGTACTTAGGGGGGGTCTTGGGGGGGGGGGGTACTTAGGGGGATCTTGGGGGGGTACTTAGGGGGGGTACTTAGGGGGGTCTTGGGGGGGGGGGTACTTAGGGGGTTACTTAGGGCGGTCTTGGGGGGGGGTACTTAGGGGGGTAGTTAGCGGGGTCTTGGGGGGGTACTTAAGGGGTTCTTGGGGTGGTACTTGGGGGGGGGGGGTAGTTAGGAGTGTCTTGGGGGGGGTAATTAGGGTGGTACTTAGGTTGGTCTTGGGGGAGAGGTACTTAGGGTGGTACTTAGAGGGGTCTTGAGGGGGTAATTAGGGTGGTACTTAGGGGGTCTTGGGGGGGTACTTAGGGTGGTACTTAGGGGGGTACTTAGGGGGGTCTTGGGGGGTTCTTGGGTGGGTACTTAGGGAGTCTTGGAGGGAGTACTTAGGGGGGTACTTAGGGGGGTACTTAGGGGGGTCTTGGGGGGGGGGGGTACTTAGGGGGTTACTTAGGGCGGTCTTGGGGGGGGTACTTAGGGGGGGTAGTTAGGGTAGTAGGATGGTACTTAGAGGGGTCTTGGGGGGGGTACGTAGGGGGGTACTTAGGGGGGTACTTAGGTGGGTCTTGAGGGGGGACTTGGAGGGGGTACTGAGGGAGGTACTTAGGGGTTAATTAGAGGGGTACTTAGCGGGGTCTTGGGTTGGGGACTTGGGGGGGGAGGTACTTAGGGGGGTACTTAGGGGGGTCTAGGGGGAGGGTACTTAGGGGGGTCTTGGAGGGTTCTTGGGTGGGTACTTAGGGGGGTCTTGGAGGGAGTACTTAGGGGGGGTACTTAGGGGGGGTACTTAGGGGGGTACTTAGGGGGGTACTTAGGTGGGTACTTAGTAGGGTCTTGGGGGGGTAATTAGGGTGGTACTTTAGGGTGGTCTTGGGGGTGAGGTACTTACGGTGGTACTTAGAGGGGTCATGGGGGGGGTATTAGGGAGGTACTTAGGGGGGTCTTGGGGGGGGTACTTAGGGTGGTACTTAGGGGGGGTACTTAGGGGCGTCTTGGGGGGGAACTTAGGGGGGTCTTAGGGGGGAACTTAGGTGGGTGTTGGGGGGGGGGGGACTTGGAGGGGGTACTTAGGGAGGTACTTAGGGGTTAATTAGAGGGGTACTTAGGGGGGTCTTGGGGGGGGGACTTGGGGGGGAGGTACTTAGGGGGGTACTTAGGGGGGTCTTGGGGGGGGGTACTTAGGGGGGTACTTAGGGGGGTCTTGGGGGGTTGTTGGGTGGGTACTTAGGGGGGTCTTGGGGGGGGTACTTAGGGGGGGTACTTAGGGGGGGTACTTAGGGGGGTACTTAGGGGGGTCTTGGGGGGGGTACCTACGGGGGTACTTAGGGGGTCTTGGGGGGGGGACTTAGGGGGGGAGGTACTTAGGGGTGGTCTTGGGGGTTAATTAGAGGGGTACTTAGGGATGTCTTGGGGGGGGGGACTTAGGGGGGGGAGGTACTTAGGAGGGTACTTAGGGGGGTACTTAGGGGGGGTCTTGGGGGGTTCTTGGGTGGGTACTTAGGGGGGTCTTGGAGGGGTACTTACGGGAGTACTTAGGGTGGTACTTAGAGGGGTCTTAGGGGGTACTTAGAGGGGTACTTAGGGTGGTCTTGGGGGGGGAACTTAGGGGGGGTCTTAGGGGGGTCCTTAGGTGAGTCTTGAGGGGGACTTGGAGGGGGTACTTAGGGAGGTACTTAGGGGTTAATTAGAGGGGTACTTAACGGGGTCTTGGGTGGGGGACTTGGTGGTGGTACTTAGGGGGGTCTTGAGGGGGTAGTACTTAGGGAGGTACTTAGAGGGGACTTGGGGGGGGGGTACTTAGAGCGGTACTTATGGTGGTCTTGGGGGGGAATTTAGGGGGGTTTAGTGGGGTACTTAGGTGGGGCTTGGGGGGGGACTTGGAGGGGGTACTTAGGGGGGTCTTGGGAGGGTACTTACGGGGGGTACTTAGTGGGGTCTTGGGGGGGGACTTGGGGGGGGTACTTAGGGGGGTACTTAGGGTGGTACTTAGGGGTGGTCTTGGGGGTGGGTAGTTAGTGGAGTACTTAGGGGGGTCTTGGGGGGGGGGTACTTAGGGGGATCTTGGGGGGGTACTTAGGGGGGTACTTAGGGGGGTCTTGGGGGGGGGGTATTAGGGGGTTACTTAGGGCGGTCTTGGGGGGGGTACTTAGGGGGGTAGTTAGGATGGTACTTAGAGGGGTCTTGGGGGGGTACGTAGGGGGGTACTTAGGGGGGTACTTAGGTGGGTCTTGAGGGGGGGGTACTTAGGGGAGTACTTAGGGGGGTCTTGGTGGGGGTACTTAGGGGGATCTTGGGGGGGTACTTAGGGGGGTACTTAGGTGGGTCTTGAGGGGGGACTTGGAGGGGGTACTTAGGGAGGTACTTAGGGGTTAATTAGAGGGGTACTTAGCGGGGTTTTGGGGAGGGGGGACTTGGGAGGGTGGTACTTATGGGGGGTACTTAGGGGGGTCTAGGGGGGGGGGGTACTTAGGGGGGGTCTTGGGGGTGAGGTACTTACGGTGGTACTTAGAGGGGTCATGGGGGGGTAATTAGGGAGGTACTTAGGGGGGTCTTGGGGGGGGTACTTAAGCTGGTACTTAGGGGGGGTACTTAGGGGGGTCTTGGGGGGGAACTTAGGGTGGTCTTAGGGGGGGTACTTAGGTGGGTCTTGATGGGGAACTTGGAGGGGGTACTTAGGAAGGTACTTAGGGGTTAATTAGAGGGGTACTTAACGGGGTCTTGGGTGGGGGACTTGGTGGTGGTACTTAGGGGGGTCTTGAGGGGGGGGGTACTTACGGGGGTACTTAGGGGGGGTCTTGGGGGGGGACTTGGGGGGGGTACTTAGGGGGGTACTTAGGGTGGTACTTAGGGGTGGTCTTGGGGGAGGGTAGTTAGGGGAGTACTTAGGGGGGTCTTGGGGGGGGGGGGGTACTTAGGGGGATCTTGGGGGGGTACTTAGGGGGGGTACTTAGGGGGGTCTTGGGGGGGGGGTACTTAGGGGGGTTACTTAGGGCGGTCTTGGGGGGGGTACTTAGGGGGGTAGTTAGCGGGGTCTTGGGGGGGTACTTAAGGGGTTCTTGGGGGGGTACTTGGGGGGGGGGGGTAGTTAGGAGTGTCTTGGGGGGGTAATTAGGGTGGTACTTAGGTTGGTCTTGGGGGAGAGGTACTTAGGGTGGTACTTAGAGGGGTCTTGAGGGGGTAATTAGGGTGGTACTTAGGGGGGTCTTGGGGGGGTACTTAGGGTGGTACTTAGGGGGGTACTTAGGGGGGTCTTGGGGGGTTCTTGGGTGGGGTACTTAGGGGAGTCTTGGAGGGAGTACTTAGGGGGGTACTTAGGGGGGGGTACTTAGGGGGGTCTTGGGGGGGGGGGGGTACTTAGGGGGTTACTTAGGGCGGTCTTGGGGGGGGGTACTTAGGGGGGTAGTTAGGATGGTACTTAGAGGGGTCTTGGGGGGGTACGTAGGGGGGTACTTAGGGGGGTACTTAGGTGGGTCTTGAGGGGGGACTTGGAGGGGGTACTGAGGGAGGTACTTAGGGGTAATTAGAGGGGTACTTAGCGGGGTCTTGGGTTGGGGACTTGGGGGGGAGGTACTTAGGGGGGGGTACTTAGGGGGGTCTAGGGGGAGGTACTTAGGGGGGTCTTGGAGGGTTCTTGGGTGGGTACTTAGGGGGGTCTTGGAGGGAGTACTTAGGGGGGTACTTAGGGGGGGTACTTAGGGGGGTACTTAGGGGGGTACTTAGGTGGGCACTTAGTAGGGTCTTGGGGGGGTAATTAGGGTGGTACTTAGGGTGGTCTTGGGGGTGAGGTACTTACGGTGGTACTTAGAGGGGTCATGGGGGGGAGGTAATTAGGGAGGTACTTAGGGGGGTCTTGGGGGGGGTACTTAGGGTGGTACTTAGGGGGTGACTTAGGGGCGTCTTGGGGGGGAACTTAGGGGGGTCTTAGGGGGGGAACTTAGGTGGGTGTTGGGGGGGGGGGGACTTGGAGGGGGTACTTAGGGAGGTACTTAGGGGTTAATTAGAGGGGTACTTAGGGGGGTCTTGGGGGGGGGGACTTGGGGGGGAGGTACTTAGGGGGGTACTTAGGGGGGTCTTGGGGGGGGGTACTTAGGGGGGTACTTAGGGGGGTCTTGGGGGGTTGTTGGGTGGGTACTTAGGGGGGTCTTGGGGGGGGTACTTAGGGGGGTACTTAGGGGGGGTACTTAGGGGGGTACTTAGGGGGGTCTTGGGGGGGTACCTACGGGGGGTACTTAGGGGGGTCTTGGGGGGGGGACTTAGGGGGGAGGTACTTAGGGGTGGTCTTGGGGGTTAATTAGAGGGGTACTTAGGGATGTCTTGGGGGGGGGGGACTTAGGGGGGAGGTACTTAGAAGGGTACTTAGGGGGGTACTTAGGGGGGGTCTTGGGGGTTCTTGGGTGGGTACTTAGGGGGGTCTTGGAGGGGTACTTACGGGAGTACTTAGGGTGGTACTTAGAGGGGTCTTAGGGGGGTACTTAGAGGGGTACTTAGGGTGGTCTTGGGGGGGAACTTAGGGGGGGTCTTAGGGGGGGTCCTTAGGTGAGTCTTGAGGGGGGACTTGGAGGGGGTACTTAGGGAGGTACTTAGGGGTTAATTAGAGGGGTACTTAACGGGGGTCTTGGGTGGGGGACTTGGTGGTGGTACTTAGGGGGGTCTTGAGGGGGGTAGTACTTAGGGAGGTACTTAGAGGGGACTTGGGGGGGTACTTAGAGCGGTACTTATGGTGGTCTTGGGGGGGAATTTAGGGGGGTTTAGTGGGGGTACTTAGGTGGGGCTTGGGGGGGGACTTGGAGGGGGTACTTAGGGGGGTCTTGGGAGGGTACTTACGGGGGGTACTTAGTGGGGTCTTGGGGGGGGACTTGGGGGGGTACTTAGGGGGGGTACTTAGGGTGGTACTTAGGGGTGGTCTTGGGGGTGGGTAGTTAGTGGAGTACTTAGGGGGGTCTTGGGGGGGGGGGTACTTAGGGGGATCTTGGGGGGGTACTTAGGGGGGTACTTAGGGGGGTCTTGGGGGGGGGGGGTACTTAGGGGGTTACTTAGGGCGGTCTTGGGGGGGGTACTTAGGGGGGTAGTTAGGATGGTACTTAGAGGGGTCTTGGGGGGGTACGTAGGGGGGTACTTAGGGGGGGTACTTAGGTGGGTCTTGAGGGGGGACTTGGAGGGGGGTACTTAGGGAGGTACTTAGGGGTTAATTAGAGGGGTACTTAGCGGGGTCTTGGGTGGGGGGACTTGGGGGGGAGGTACTTAGGGGGGTACTTAGGGGGGTCTAGGGGGAGGTACTTAGGGGGGTCTTGGGGGGTTCTTGGGTGGGTACTTAGGGGGGTCTTGGAGGGGAGTACTTAGGGGGGTACTTAGGGGGGGGTACTTAGGGGGGTACTTAGGGGGGTACTTAGGTGGGTACTTAGTAGGGTCTTGGGGGGGTACTTAGGGTGGTCTTGAGGGGGTACTTAGGGGAGTACTTAGAGGGGTCTTGGAGGGGGGGGGGTACTTAGGGGGTTATTTAGGGGGGTCTTGGAGAGGTACTTAGGGGGGGTACTTATAGGGGTCTTGGTGGTGTACTTAGGGGGGTACTTAGGGGGGTCTTGGAGGGGTACTTAGGGGGGTCTTGGGGGGGGTACTTGGGGGGGAGGTACTTAGGGGGGTACTTAGGGGGGTCTTGGGGGGTTCTTGGGTGGTTACTTAGGGGGGTCTTGGAGGGAGTACTTAGGGGGGTACCTAGGGGGGTAGTTAGGGGGGTCTTGGGGGGGTACCTCCGGGGGGTACTTAGGGGGGTCTTGGGGGGGGGGGGTACTTTGGGGGGTACTTAGGGGGGTCTTGAAGAGGTACTTAGGGTGGCACTTAGGGGGGTCATGAGGGGGGTACTTAGGGGAGTACTTAGGGGGGTACTTAGGGGGGCCTTGGGGGGGGGGGACTTGGGGGGGGAGGGGTACTTAGGGGTATACTTAGGGGGGTACTTGGGGGGGGTACTTACGGGGGTACTTAGGGGGGTCTTGGGGGGGGACTTGGGGGGGTACTTAGGGGGGTACTTAGGTGTTAATTAGAGGGGTACTTAGCGGGGTCTTGGGTGGGGGACTTGGGGGTGGTACTTAGGGGGGTCTTGAGGGGGGGGGGTACTTAGGGTGGTACTTAGAGGGGACTTGGGGGGGGTACTTAGAGCGGTACTTAGGGTGGTCTTGGGGGGGAATTTAGGGGGGTTTAGTGGGGTACTTAGGTGGGACTTGGGGGGGGACTTGGAGGGGGTACTTAGGGGGGTCTTGGGGGGGGTACTTACGGGGGTACTTAGGGGGGTCTTGGGGGGGGACTTGGGGGGGTACTTAGGGGGGTACTTAGGGTGGTACTTAGGGGTGGTCTTGGGGGTGGGGTAGTTAGGGGAGTACTTAGGGGGGTCTTGGGGGGGGGTACTTAGGGGGATCTTGGGGGGGTACTTAGGGGGGTACTTAGGGGGGTCTAGGGGGGGGGGTACTTGGGGGGGTCTTGGGGGTGAGGTACTTACGGTGGTACTTAGAGGGGTCATGGGGGGGTAATTAGGGAGGTACTTAGGGGGGTCTTGGGGGGGTACTTAAGCTGGTACTTAGGGGGGGGTACTTAGGGGGGTCTTGGGGGGGAACTTAGGGGGGTCTTAGGGGGGGTACTTAGGTGGGCCTTGATGGGGGACTTGGAGGGGGTACTTAGGAAGGTACTTAGGGGTTAATTAGAGGGGTACTTAGCGGGGTCTTGGGGGGGGGGGACTTGGGGGGGAGGTACTTAGGGGGGTACTTAGGGGGGTCTTGGGGGGTTCTTGGGTGGGTACTTAGGGGGGTCTTGGAGGGGAGTACTTAGGGGGGTACTTAGGGGGGTACTTAGGGGGGTCTTGGGTGGGTACCTACGGGGGGTACTTAGGTGGGTCTTGGACGGGGGGTACTTAGGGGGATCTTGGGGAGGGGGTACTTTGGGGGGTCCTTAGGGGAGTCTTGGGGGGGGTACTTAGGGGGGTCTTTGGGGGGTACTTAAGGGGGTCTTGGGGGGGGGTACTTAGGAGTGTCTTGGGGGGGGTAATTAGGGTGTTTCTTAGGGTGATCTTGGGGGGGGGGGGTACTTATGGGGGTACTTAGGGGGGTACTTAGGGGGGTCTTGGAGGGGTAATTAGGGGGGTACTTTGGGGGGTACTTATGGGGGTCTAGGGAGGTACTTAGGGGGGTCCTTAGGGGGGTCTTGGGGGGGGTACTTAGGGGAGTACTTAGGGGGTCTTGGGGGGGTAATTAAGGGGGTCTTGGGGGGGTAATTAAGGGGGTCTTGGGGGGGTAATTAAGGGGGTCTTGAGGGGGTACTTGGGGGGGGGGGGGGTACTTAGGAGTGTCTTGGGGGGGTAATTAGGGTTGGTACTTAGGGTGGTCTTGGGGGGGTACTTAGGGGAGTACTTAGGGGGTCTTGGGGGGGTAATTAAGGGGGTCTTGAGGGGGTACTTGGGGGGGGGGGGGTACTTAGGAGTGTCTTGGGGGGGTAATTAGGGAGGTACTTAGGGGTGTCTTGGGGGGGTACTTAGGGTGGTACTTAGGGGGGTACTTAGGGGCGTCTTGGGGGGAACTTAGGGGGGTCTTAGGGGGGAACTTAGGTGGGTCTTGGGGGGGGGGGACTTGGAGGGGGGTACTTAGGGAGGTACTTAGGTGTTAATTAGAGGGGTACTTAGGGGGGTCTTGGGGGGGGACTTGGGGGGGGAGGTACTTAGTGGGGTCTTGGGGGGGGGGTACTTAGGGGGGGTACTTAGGGGGGTCTTGGGGGGTTCTTGGGTGGGTACTTAGGGGGGTCTTGGGGGGGTACTTAGGGGGGTACTTACGGGGGGGTACTTAGGGGGGTACTTAGGGGGGTCTTGGGGGGGTACCTACGGGGGTACTTAGGGGATCTTGGGGGGGGGACTTAGGGGGGAGGTACTTAGGGGGGGTCTTGGGGGTTAATTAGAGGGGGTACTTAGGGGGGTCTTGGGGGGGGGGACTTAGGGGGGAGGTACTTAGGAGGGTACTTAGGGGGGGTACTTAGGGGGGTCTTGGGGGGTTCTTGGGTGGGTACTTAGGGGGGTCTTGGAGGGGTACTTACGGGAGTACTTAGGGTGGTACTTAGAGGGGTCTTAGGGGGGGTACTTAGAGGGGTCTTAGGGGGGTACTTAGAGGGGTACTTAGGGTGGTCTTGGGGGGGGAACTTAGGGGGGTCTTAGGGGGGTCCTTAGGTGGGTCTTGAGGGGGGACTTGGAGGGGGTACTTAGGGAGGTACTTAGGTGTTAATTAGAGGGGTACTTAGCGGGGGTCTTGGGTGGGGGACTTGGGGGTGGTACTTAGGGGGGTCTTGAGGGGGGGGGGGGTACTTAGGGTGGTACTTAGAGGGGACTTGGGGGGGGGTACTTAGAGCGGTACTTAGGGTGGTCTTGGGGGGGAATTTAGGGGGGTTTAGTGGGGGTACTTAGGTGGGACTTGGGGGGGGACTTGGAGGGGGTACTTAGGGTGGTCTTGGGGGGGTACTTACGGGGGTACTTAGGGGGGTCTTGGGGGGGGACTTGGGGGGGGTACTTAGGGGGGTACTTAGGGTGGTACTTAGGGGTGGTCTTGGGGGTGGGTAGTTAGGGGAGGTACTTAGGGGGGTCTTGGGGGGGGGTACTTAGGGGGATCTTGGGGGGGTACTTAGGGGGGTACTTAGGGGGGTCTTGGGGGGGGGGGGGTACTTAGGGGGTTACTTAGGGCGGTCTTGGGGGGGGTACTTAGGGGGGTACTTTGGGGGGGTACTTATGGGGGTCTAGGGAGGTACTTAGGGGGGTCCTTAGGGGGGTCTTGGGGGGGGTACTTAGGGGAGTACTTAGGGGGGTCTTGGTGGGGGTACTTAGGGGGATCTTGGGGGGGTACTTAGGGGGGTACTTAGGTGGGTCTTGAGGGGGGACTTGGAGGGGGGTACTTAGGGAGGTACTTAGGGGTTAATTAGAGGGGTACTTAGCGGGGTTTTGGGGGGGGGGGGACTTGGGAGGGTGGTACTTATGGGGGGTACTTAGGGGGGTCTAGGGGGGGGGGTACTTAGGGGGGGTCTTGGGGGTGAGGTACTTACGGTGGTACTTAGAGGGGTCATGGGGGGGTAATTAGGGAGGTACTTAGGGGGGTCTTGGGGGGGGTACTTAAGCTGGTACTTAGGGGGGTACTTAGGGGGGTCTTGGGGGGGAACTTAGGGTGGTCTTAGGGGGGTACTTAGGTGGGTCTTGATGGGGGACTTGGAGGGGGTACTTAGGAAGGTACTTAGGGGTTAATTAGAGGGGGTACTTAACGGGGTCTTGGGTGGGGGGACTTGGTGGTGGTACTTAGGGGGGTCTTGAGGGGGGGGGGTACTTAGGTTGGTACTTAGAGGGGACTTGGGGGGGGGTACTTAGAGCGGTACTTAGGGTGGTCTTGGGGGGGAATTTAGGGGGGTTTAGTGGGGTACTTAGGTGGGGCTTGGGGGGGGGACTTGGAGGGGGTACTTAGGGGGGTCTTGGGAGGGTACTTACGATGGTACTTAGGGGGGGTCTTGGGGGGGGAATTGGGGGGGTACTTAGGGGGGTACTTAGGGTGGTACTTAGGGGTGGTCTTGGGGGTGGGTAGTTAGGGGGAGTACTTAGGGGGGTCTTGGGGGGGGGTACTTAGGGGGGTAGTTAGGATGGTACTTAGAGGGGTCTTGGGGGGGTACGTAGGGGGGTACTTAGGTGGGTACTTAGGTGGGTCTTGAGGGGGGACTTGGAGGGGGTACTTAGGGAGGTACTTAGGGGTTAATTAGAGGGGTACTTAGCGTGGTCTTGGGTGGGGGACTTGGGGGGGAGGTACTTAGGGGGGTACTTAGGGGGGTCTAGGGGGAGGTACTTAGGGGGGTCTTGGGGGGTTCTTGGGTGGGTACTTAAGGGGGTCTTGGAGGGAGTACTTAGGGGGGTACTTAGGGGGGGTACTTAGGGGGGGTACTTAGGGGGGGGTACTTAGGTGGGTACTTAGTAGGGTCTTGGAGGGGTACTTAGTGTGGTCTTGAGGGGGTACTTAGGGGAGTACTTAGAGGGGTCTTGGAGGGGGGGGGGGGTACTTAGGGGGGTATTTAGGGGGGTCTTGGAGAGGTACTTAGGGGGGTCTTGGGGGCGGACTTGAGGGGGGGGGGGGGTACTTAGGGGGGTACTTATAGGGGTCTTGGTGGTGTACTTAGGGGGGTACTTAGGGGGGTCTTGGAGGGGTACTTAGGGGGGTCTTGGGGGGGGTACTTGGGGGGGAGGTACTTAGGGGGGTACTTAGGGGGGTCTTGGGGGGTTCTTGGGTGGTTACTTAGGGGGGTCTTGGAGGGAGTACTTAGGGGGGTACTTAGGGGGGTAGTTAGGGGGGTCTTGGGGGGGTACCTCCGGGGGTACTTAGGGGGGTCTTGGGGGGGGGGGGTACTTTGGGGGGTACTTAGGGGGGTCTTGAAGAGGTACTTAGGGTGGCACTTAGGGGGGTCATGAGGGGGTACTTAGGGGAGTACTTAGGGGGGTACTTAGGGGGGCCTTGGGGGGGGGACTTGGGGGGGGGACTTGGGGGGGGGACTTGGGGGGGGAGGGGTACTTAGGGGTATACTTAGGGGGGTACTTGGGGGGGGTACTTACGGGGGTACTTGGGGGTATACTTAGGGGGGTACTTAGGGGGGTACTTAGGTAGGTCTTGGTGGGGTACTTGGGGGGGGGGGTACTTAGGGGGGTCTTGGAAGTGTAATTAGGGTAGTACTTAGGGGGGTCTTGGGGGGGGGGGTACTTAGGGGAGTATTAAGGGGGGTCTTGGGGAAGGGTATTAAGGGGGATCTTGGAGGGGTACTTAGGGGGGGTACTTAGGGAGGTCTTGGGGGATCTTGGAGGGGGTACTTAGGGGGGTACTTAGGGTGGTGCATAGGGGGGGTACTTAGGGGGGTCTTGTGAGGTACTTAGGGGGGGTACTTAGGGGGGTCTTGGGGGGGTACTTAGGGGAGTACTTAGGGGGGTCTTGGGGGATCTTGGGGGGTACTTAGGGGGGTACTTAGGGGGGTCTTGGAGGGGGGTGCTTAGAGGGGATGTTGTAGGGGTACTTAGGAGGGTACTTAGAGGGGTCTTGGGGAGGTACTTAGGGGGGTCTTGGGGGGTACTTAGGTGGGTCTTGGGGGAGGACTTGGAGGGGGTACTTAGAGGGGACTTGGGGGGGTACATAGGGGGTTACTTAGAGGGATACTTATGGTGGTCTTGGGGGGGGACTTGGGGGGGAGGTACTTAGGGGGGTACTTAGGGGGGTCTTGGGGGGGGGTACTTAGGGGGATCTTGGGGAGGGGGGTACTTTGGGGGGTCCTTAAGGGGAGTCTTGGGCGGGTACTTAGGGGGGTACTTAGGGGGGTCTTGGGGGGTTCTTGGGTGGGTACTTAGGGGTGTCTTGGGGTGGTACTTAGGGGGGGTAGTTAGGGTGGTCTTGGGGGGGTACTTGGGGGTGGTACTTAGGGGGGTCTTGAGGGGGGGGGGTACTTAGGGTGGTACTTAGAGGGGACTTGGGGGGGAATTTAGGGGGGTTTAGTGGGGTACTTAGGTGGGGCTTGGGGGGAGACTTGGAGGGGGTACTTAGGGGGGTCTTGGGGGGGTACTTACAGGGGTACTTAGGGGGGTCTTGGGGGGGGACTTGGGGGGGGTACTTAGGGGGGTACTTAGGGGGGTCTTGGAAGGGTAATTAGGGTGGTACTTAGGGGTGGTCTTGGGGGTGGGTACTTAGGGGAGTACTTAGGGGGGTCTTGGTGGGGGTACTTAGGGGGATCTTGGGGGGGTACTTAGGGGGGTACTTAGGTGGGTCTTGAGGGGGGACTTGGAGGGGGTACTTAGGGAGGTACTTAGGGGTTAATTAGAGGGGTACTTAGCGGGGTTTTGGGGGGGGGGACTTGGGAGGGAGGTACTTAGGGGGGTACTTAGGGGGGTCTTGGGGGGTTCTTGGGTGGGTACTTAGGGGGGTCTTGGAGGGAGTACTTAGGGGGGTACTTAGGGGGGTCTTGGGGGGGTACCTACGGGGGTACTTAGGTGGGTCTTGGACGGGGGTACTTAGGGGGATCTTGGGGAGGGGGTACTTTGGGGGGTCCTTAGGGGAGTCTTGGGGGGGTACTTAGGGGGGTGTTTGGGTGGTACTTAAGGGGGTCTTGGGGGGGGTACTTGGGGGAGGGGTACTTAGGAGTGTCTTGGGGGGGTAATTAGGGTGTTTCTTAGGGTGGTCTTGGGGGGGGGGGGTACTTAGGGGGGTACTTAGGGGGGTCTTGGAGGGGTAATTAGGGGGGTACTTAGGGTGGTCTTGGGGGGGTACTTAGGGGAGTACTTAGGGGGGTCTTGGGGGGGTAATTAAGGGGGTCTTGAGGGGGGTACTTGGGGGGGGGGGTACTTAGGAGTGTCTTGGGTGGGTAATTAGGGTGGTACTTAGGGTGGTCTTGGGGGTGAGGTACTTACGGTGGTACTTATAGGGGTCATGGGGGGGTAATTAGGGAGGTACTTAGGGGTGTCTTGGGGGGGTACTTAGGGTGGTACTTAGGGGGGTACTTAGGGGCGTCTTGGGGGGGAACTTAGGGGGGTCTTAGGGGGGAACTTAGGGGGGTCTTGGGGGGGGGGACTTGGAGGGGGTACTTAGGGAGGTACTTAGGTGTTAATTAGAGGGGTACTTAGGGGGGTCTTGGGGGGGGACTTGGGGGGGAGGTACTTAGGGGGGTCTTGGGGGGGGGGGGTACTTAGGGGGGTACTTAGGGGGGTCTTGGGGGGTTCTTGGGTGGGTACTTAGGGGGGTCTTGGGGGGGGTACTTAGGGGGGTACTTAGGGGGGGTACTTAGGGGGGTACTTAGGGGGGTCTTGGGGGGGTACCTACGGGGGTACTTAGGGGGGTCTTGGGGGGGGGGGACTTAGGGGGGAGGTACTTAGGGGGGGTCTTGGGGGTTAATTAGAGGGGTACTTAGGGGGGTCTTGGGGGGGGGGACTTAGGGGGGAGGTACTTAGGAGGGTAATTAGGGGGGGTACTTAGGGGGGTCTTGGGGGGTTCTTGGGTGGGTACTTAGGGGGGTCTTGGAGGGGTACTTACGGGAGTACTTAGGGTGGTACTTAGAGGGGTCTTAGGGGGGTAATTAGAGGGGTCTTAGGGGGGTACTTAGAGGGGTACTTAGGGTGGTCTTGGGGGGGAACTTAGGGGGGTCTTAGGGGGGTCCTTAGGTGGGTCTTGAGGGGGGACTTGGAGGGGGTACTTAGGGAGGTACTTAGGGGTTAATTAGAGGGGTACTTAGCGGGGTCTTGGGTGGGGGACTTGGGGGTGGTACTTAGGGGGGTCTTGAGGGGGGGGGTACTTAGGGTGGTACTTAGAGGGGACTTGGGGGGGGTACTTAGAGCGGTACTTAGGGTGGTCTTGGGGGGGAATTTAGGGGGGTTTAGTGGGGTACTTAGGTGGGACTTGGGGGGGGACTTGGAGGGGGTACTTAGGGGGGTCTTGGGAGGGTACTTACGATGGTACTTAGGGGGGTCTTGGGGGGGGAATTGGGGGGGGTACTTAGGGGGGTACTTAGGGTGGTACTTAGGGGTGGTCTTGGGGGTGGGTAGTTAGGGGAGTACTTAGGGGGGGTCTTGGGGGGGGGTACTTAGGGGGGTAGTTAGGATGGTACTTAGAGGGGTCTTGGGGGGGGTACGTAGGGGGGTACTTAGGGGGGTACTTAGGTGGGTCTTGAGGGGGGGACTTGGAGGGGGTACTTAGGGAGGTACTTAGGGGTTAATTAGAGGGGTACTTAGCGGGGTCTTGGGTGGGGGACTTGGGGGTGGTACTTAGGGGGGTCTTGAGGGGGGGGGGTACTTAGGGTGGTACTTAGAGGGGACTTGGGGGGGTACTTAGAGCGGTACTTAGGGTGGTCTTGGGGGGGAATTTAGGGGGGTTTAGTGGGGTACTTAGGTGGGACTTGGGGGGGGACTTGGAGGGAGTACTTAGGGGGGTCTTGGGAGGGTACTTACGATGGTACTTAGGGGGGTCTTGGGGGGGGAATTGGGGGGGGTACTTAGGGGGGGTACTTAGGGTGGTACTTAGGGGTGGTCTTGGGGGTGGGTAGTTAGGGGAGTACTTAGTGGGGTCTTGGGGGGGGTACTTAGGGGGGTAGTTAGGATGGTACTTAGAGGGGTCTTGGGGGGGTACGTAGGGGGGTACTTAGGGAGGTACTTAGGTGGGTCTTGAGGGGGGACTTGGAGGGGGTACTTAGGGAGGTACTTAGGGGTTAATTAGAGGGGTACTTAGCGGGGTCTTGGGTGGGGGACTTGGGGGGGAGGTACTTAGGGGGGTACTTAGGGGGGTCTAGGGGGAGGTACTTAGGGGGGTCTTGGGGGGTTCTTGGGTGGGTACTTAGGGGGGTCTTGGAGGGAGTACTTAGGGGGGTACTTAGGGGGGGTACTTAGGGGGGTACTTAGGTGGGTACTTAGGTGGGTACTTAGTAGGGTCTTGGAGGGGGTACTTAGTGTGGTCTTGAGGGGGGTACTTAGGGGAGTACTTAGAGGGGTCTTGGAGGGGGGGGGGGTACTTAGGGGGGTATTTAGGGGGGTCTTGGAGAGGTACTTAGGGGGGTCTTGGGGGCGGACTTGAGGGGGGGGGGGGTACTTAGGGGGGGTACTTATAGGGGTCTTGGTGGTGTACTTAGGGGGGGTACTTAGGGGGGTCTTGGAGGGGGTACTTAGGGGGGTCTTGGGGGGGGTACTTGGGGGGGGAGGTACTTAGGGGGGTACTTAGGGGGGTCTTGGGGGGTTCTTGGGTGGTTACTTAGGGGGGTCTTGGAGGGAGTACTTAGGGGGGGTACTTAGGGGGGTAGTTAGGGGGGTCTTGGGGGGGGTACCTCCGGGGGTACTTAGGGGGGTCTTGGGGGGGGGGTACTTTGGGGGGGTACTTAGGGGGGTCTTGAAGAGGTACTTAGGGTGGCACTTAGGGGGGTCATGAGGGGGGTACTTAGGGGAGTACTTAGGGGGGGTACTTAGGGGGGCCTTGGGGGGGGGACTTGGGGGGGGGACTTGGGGGGGGGACTTGGGGGGGGGAGGGGTACTTAGGGGGTATACTTATGGGGGTACTTGGGGGGGGTACTTACGGGGGTACTTGGGGGGGTCTTGGGGGGGGACTTGGGGGGGGTACTTAGGGGGGTACTTAGGTAGGTCTTGGTGGGGTACTTGGGGGGGGGGGGGGTACTTAGGGGGGTCTTGGAAGTGTAATTAGGGTAGTACTTAGGGGGGTCTTGGGGGGGTGGTACTTAGGGGAGTATTAAGGGGGGGTCTTGGGGAAGGGTATTAAGGGGGATCTTGGAGGGGTACTTAGGGGGGTACTTAGGAAGGTCTTGGGGGATCTTGGAGGGGGGTACTTAGGGGGGTACTTAGGGTGGTGCATAGGGGGGTACTTAGGGGGGTCTTGTGAGGTACTTAGGGGGGGTACTTAGGGGGGTCTTGGGGGGTACTTAGGGGAGTACTTAGGGGGGTCTTGGGGGATCTTGGGGGGTACTTAGGGGGGTACTTAGGGGGGTCTTGGAGGGTGGTGCTTAGAGGGGATGTTGTAGGGGTACTTAGGAGGGTACTTAGAGGGGTCTTGGGGAGGTACTTAGGGGGGTCTTGGGGGGTACATAGGTGGGTCTTGGGGGAGGACTTGGAGGGGGTACTTAGAGGGGACTTGGGGGGGGTACATAGGGGGTTACTTAGAGGGATACTTATGGTGGTCTTGGGGGGGGACTTGGGGGGGAGGTACTTAGGGGGGTACTTAGGGGGGGTCTTGGGGGGGGGTACTTTGGGGGGTCCTTAGGGGAGTCTTGGGGGGGGTACTTAGGGGGGTACTTAGGGGGGTCTTGGGGGGTTCTTGGGTGGGTACTTAGGGGTGTCTTGGGGTGGTACTTAGGGGGGGTAGTTAGGGTGGTCTTGGGGGGGTACTTGGGGGTGGTACTTAGGGGGGTCTTGAGGGGGGGGGTACTTAGGGTGGTACTTAGAGGGGACTTGGGGGGGAATTTAGGGGGGTTTAGTGGGGTACTTAGGTGGGGCTTGGGGGGAGACTTGGAGGGGGTACTTAGGGGGGTCTTGGGGGGGTACTTACAGGGGTACTTAGGGGGGTCTTGGGGGGGGGGGGGTACTTTGGGGGGTACTTAGGGGGGTCTTGAAGAGGTACTTAGGGTGGCACTTAGGGGTGGTCTTGGGGGTGGGTACTTAGGGGAGTACTTAGGGGGGTCTTGGTGGGGGTACTTAGGGGGATCTTGGGGGGGTACTTAGAGGGGTACTTAGGTGGGTCTTGAGGGGGGGACTTGGAGGGGGTACTTAGGGAGGTACTTAGGGGTTAATTAGAGGGGTACTTAGCGGGGTTTTGGGGGGGGGGACTTGGGAGGGTGGTACTTATGGGGGGTACTTAGGGGGGTCTAGGGGGGGGTACTTAGGGGGGTCTTGGGGGTGAGGTACTTACGGTGGTACTTAGAGGGGTCATGGGGGGGTAATTAGGGAGGTACTTAGGGGGGTCTTGGGGGGGGTACTTAAGCTGGTACTTAGGGGGGGTACTTAGGGGGTTCTTGGGGGGGAACTTAGGGGGGTCTTAGGGGGGGGTACTTAGGTGGGTCTTGATGGGGGACTTGGAGGGGGTACTTAGGAAGGTACTTAGGGGTTAATTAGAGGGGTACTTAGCGGGGTCTTGGGGGGGGGACTTGGGGGGGAGGTACTTAGGGGGGTCTTGGAGGGAGTACTTAGGGGGGTACTTAGGGGGGTCTTGGGGGGGTACCTACGGGGGGTACTTAGGTGGGTCTTGGACGGGGGGTACTTAGGGGGATCTTGGGGAGGGGGTACTTTGGGGGGGTCCTTAGGGGAGTCTTGGGGGGGTTCTTAGGGGGGTGTTTGGGTGGTACTTAAGGGGGTCTTGGGGGGGGGGTACTTGGGGGAGGGGTACTTAGGAGTGTCTTGGGGGGGTAATTAGGGTGTTTCTTAGGGTGGTCTTGGGGGGGGGGGGGGTACTTAGGGGGGTACTTAGGGGGGGTACTTAGGGGGGTACTTAGGGGGGTCTTGGAGGGGTAATTAGGGGGGGTACTTAGGGTGGTCTTGGGGGGGTACTTAGGGGAGTACTTAGGGGGGTCTTGGGGGGGTAATTAAGGGGGTCTTGAGGGGGGTACTTGGGGGGGGGGGGGTACTTAGGAGTGTCTTGGGTGGGTAATTAGGGTGGTACTTAGGGTGGTCTTGGGGGTGAGGTACTTACGGTGGTACTTATAGGGGTCATGGGGGGGTAATTAGGGAGGTACTTAGGGGTGTCTTGGGGGGGTACTTAGGGTGGTACTTAGGGGGGTACTTAGGGGCGTCTTGGGGGGGAACTTAGGGGGGTCTTAGGGGGGAACTTAGGTGGGTCTTGGGGGGGGGGACTTGGAGGGGGTACTTAGGGAGGTACTTAGGTGTTAATTAGAGGGGTACTTAGGGGGGTCTTACTTAGGGGGGTCTTGGGGGGTTCTTGGGTGGGTACTTAGGGGGGTCTTGGGGGGGTACTTAGGGGGGTACTTAGGGGGGGTACTTAGGGGGGTACTTAGGGGGGTCTTGGGGGGGTACCTACGGGGGTACTTAGGGGGGTCTTGGGGGGGGGGGGACTTAGGGGGGAGGTACTTAGGGGGGGTCTTGGGGGTTAATTAGAGGGGTACTTAGGGGGGTCTTGGGGGGGGGACTTAGGGGGGAGGTACTTAGGAGGGTACTTAGGGGGGTACTTAGGGGGGTCTTGGGGGGTTCTTGGGTGGGTACTTAGGGGGGTCTTGGAGGGGTACTTACGGGAGTACTTAGGGTGGTACTTAGAGGGGTCTTAGGGGGGTACTTAGAGGGGTCTTAGGGGGGTACTTAGAGGGGTACTTAGGGTGGTCTTGGGGGGGAACTTAGGGGGGTCTTAGGGGGGTCCTTAGGTGGGTCTTGAGGGGGGACTTGGAGGGGGTACTTAGGGAGGTACTTAGGGGTTAATTAGAGGGGTACTTAGCGGGGTCTTGGGTGGGGGACTTGGGGGTGGTACTTAGGGGGGTCTTGAGGGGGGGGGGTACTTAGGGTGGTACTTAGAGGGGACTTGGGGGGGTACTTAGAGCGGTACTTAGGGTGGTCTTGGGGGGGAATTTAGGGGGGTTTAGTGGGGTACTTAGGTGGGACTTGGGGGGGACTTGGAGGGGGTACTTAGGGGGGTCTTGGGAGGGTACTTACGGGGGTACTTAGGGGGGTACTTTGGGGGGTACTTATGGGGGTCTAGGGAGGTACTTAGGGGGGTCCTTAGGGGGGTCTTGGGGGGGTACTTAGGGGAGTACTTAGGGGGGTCTTGGTGGGGGTACTTAGGGGGATCTTGGGGGGGTACTTAGGGGGGTACTTAGAGGGGCTTGGGGGGAATTTAGGGGGGTTTAGTGGGGTACTTAGGTGGGGCTTGGGGGGAGACTTGGAGGGGGTACTTAGGGGGGGGTACTTAGGGGGGTCTTGGGGGGGTACTTACAGGGGTACTTAGGGGGGTCTTGGGGGGGGACTTGGGGGGGTACTTAGGGGGGTACTTAGGGGGGTCTTGGAAGGGTAATTAGGGTGGTACTTAGGGGTGGTCTTGGGGGTGGGTACTTAGGGGAGTACTTAGGGGGGTCTTGGGGGGGGTACTTAGGGGGATCTTGGGGGGGTACTTAGGGGGGTACTTAGGTGGGTCTTGAGGGGGGACTTGGAGGGGGTACTTAGGGAGGTACTTAGGGGTTAATTAGAGGGGTACTTAGCGGGGTTTTGGGGGGGGGGACTTGGGAGGGTGGTACTTATGGGGGTACTTAGGGGGGTCTAGGGGGGGGGTACTTAGGGGGGTCTTGGGGGTGAGGTTCTTACGGTGGTACTTAGAGGGGTCATGGGGGGGTAATTAGGGAGGTACTTAGGGGGGTCTTGGGGGGGTACTTAAGCTGGTACTTAGGGGGGGTACTTAGGGGGGTCTTGGGGGGGAACTTAGGGGGGTCTTAGGGGGGTACTTAGGTGGGTCTTGATGGGGGGCTTGGAGGGGGTACTTAGGAAGGTACTTAGGGGTTAATTAGAGGGGTACTTAGCGGGGTCTTGGGGGGGGGACTTGGGGGGGAGGTACTTAGGGGGGTACTTAGGGGGGTCTTGGGGGGTTCTTGGGTGGGTACTTAGGGGGGTCTTGGAGGGAGTACTTAGGGGGGTACTTAGGGGGGTACTTAGGGGGGTCTTGGGGGGGTACCTACGGGGGTACTTAGGTGGGTCTTGGACGGGGGTACTTAGGGGGATCTTGGGGAGGGGGTACTTTGGGGGGTCCTTAGGGGAGTCTTGGGGGGGTACTTAGGGGGGTGTTTGGGTGGTACTTAAGGGGGTCTTGGGGGGGGTACTTGGGGGAGGGGTACTTAGGAGTGTCTTGGGGGGGTAATTAGGGTGTTTCTTAGGGTGGTCTTGGGGGGGTGGGTACTTAGGGGGGTACTTAGGGGGGTACTTAGGGGGGTACTTAGGGGGGTCTTGGAGGGGTAATTAGGGGGGTACTTAGGGTGGTCTTGGGGGGGTACTTAGGGGAGTACTTAGGGGGGTCTTGGGGGGGTAATTAAGGGGGTCTTGAGGGGGTACTTGGGGGGGGGGGTACTTAGGAGTGTCTTGGGTGGGTAATTAGGGTGGTACTTAGGGTGGTCTTGGGGGTGAGGTACTTACGGTGGTACTTATAGGGGTCATGGGGGGGTAATTAGGGAGGTACTTAGGGGTGTCTTGGGGGGGTACTTAGGGTGGTACTTAGGGGGGTACTTAGGGGCGTCTTGGGGGGGAACTTAGGGGGGTCTTAGGGGGGAACTTAGGTGGGTCTTGGGGGGGGGGACTTGGAGGGGGTACTTAGGGAGGTACTTAGGTGTTAATTAGAGGGGTACTTAGGGGGGTCTTGGGGGGGGGACTTGGGGGGGAGGTACTTAGGGGGGTCTTGGGGGGGGGGGTACTTAGGGGGGTACTTAGGGGGGTCTTGGGGGGTTCTAGGGTGGGTACTTAGGGGGGTCTTGGGGGGGTACTTAGGGGGGTACATAGGGGGGGTACTTAGGGGGGTACTTAGGGGGGTCTTGGGGGGGTACCTACGGGGGTACTTAGGGGGGTCTTGGGGGGGGGGACTTAGGGGGGAGGTACTTAGGGGGGGTCTTGGGGGTTATTTAGAGGGGTACTTAGGGGGGTCTTGGGGGGGGGACTTAGGGGGGAGGTACTTAGGAGGGTACTTAGGGGGGTACTTAGGGGGGTCTTGGGGGGTTCTTGGGTGGGTACTTAGGGGGGTCTTGGAGGGGTACTTACGGGAGTACTTAGGGTGGTACTTAGAGGGGTCTTAGGGGGGTACTTAGAGGGGTCTTAGGAGGGTACTTAGAGGGGTACTTAGGGTGGTCTTGGGGGGGAACTTAGGGGGGTCTTAGGGGGGTCCTTAGGTGGGTCTTGAGGGGGGACTTGGAGGGGGTACTTAGGGAGGTACTTAGGGGTTAATTAGAGGGGTACTTAGCGGGGTCTTGGGTGGGGGACTTGGGGGTGGTACTTAGGGGGGTCTTGAGGGGGGGGGTACTTAGGGTGGTACTTAGAGGGGACTTGGGGGGGTACTTAGAGCGGTACTTAGGGTGGTCTTGGGGGGGAATTTAGGGGGGTTTAGTGGGGTACTTAGGTGGGACTTGGGGGGGGACTTGGAGGGGGTACTTAGGGGGGTCTTGGGAGGGTACTTACGGGGGTACTTAGGGGGGTACTTTGGGGGGTACTTATGGGGGTCTAGGGAGGTACTTAGGGGGGTCCTTAGGGGGGTCTTGGGGGGGTACTTAGGGGAGTACTTAGGGGGGTCTTGGTGGGGGTACTTAGGGGGATCTTGGGGGGGTACTTAGGGGGGTACTTAGGTGGGTCTTGAGGGGGGACTTGGAGGGGGTACTTAGGGAGGTACTTAAGGGTTAATTAGAGGGGTACTTAGCGGGGTTATAGGGGGGGGGGGGAACTTGGGAGGGTGGTACTTATGGGGGTACTTAGGGGGGTCTAGGGGGGGGGTACTTAGGGGGGTCTAGGGGGGGGGGTACTTAGGGGGGTCTTGGGGGTGAGGTACTTACGGTGGTACTTAGAGGGGTCATGGGGGGGTAATTAGGGAGGTACTTAGGGGGGTCTTGGGGGGGTACTTAAGCTGGTACTTAGGGGGGGTACTTAGGGGGGTCTTGGGGGGGAACTTAGGGGGGTCTTAGGGGGGTACTTAGGTGGGTCTTGATGGGGGACTTGGAGGGGGTACTTAGGAAGGTACTTAGGGGTTAATTAGAGGGGTACTTAACGGGGTCTTGGGTGGGGGACTTGGTGGTGGTACTTAGGGGGGTCTTGAGGGGGGGGTACTTAGGGTGGTACTTAGAGGGGACTTGGGGGGGTACTTAGAGCGGTACTTAGGGTGGTCTTGGGGGGGAATTTAGGGGGGTTTAGTGGGGTACTTAGGTGGGGCTTGGGGGGGGACTTGGAGGGGGTACTTAGGGGGGTCTTGGGAGGGTACTTACGGGGGTACTTAGGGGGGTCTTAGGGGGGGACTTGGGGGGGTACTTAGGGGGGTACTTAGGGTGGTACTTAGGGGTGGTCTTGGGGGTGGGTAGTTAGGGGAGTACTTAGGGGGGTCTTGGGGGGGGGGCACTTAGGGGGGTCTTGGGGGGGTACTTAGGGGGGTACTTAGGGGGGTCTTGGGGGGGGGGGTACTTAGGGGGTTACTTAGGGCGGTCTTGGGGGGGGTACTTAGGGGGGTAGTTAGGATGGTACTTAGAGGGGTCTTGGGGGGGTACGTAGGGGGGTACTTAGGGGGGTACTTAGGTGGGTCTTGAGGGGGGACTTGGAGGGGGTACTTAGGGAGGTACTTAGGGGTTAATTAGAGGGGTACTTAGCGGGGTCTTGGGTGGGGGACTTGGGGGGGAGGTACTTAGGGGGGTACTTAGTGGGGTCTAGGGGGAGGTACTTAGGGGGGTCTTGGGGGGTTCTTGGGTGGGTACTTAGGGGGGTCTTGGAGGGAGTACTTAGGGGGGTACTTAGGGGGGGTACTTAGGGGGGTACTTAGGGGGGGTACTTAGGTGGGGTACTTAGTAGGGTCTTGGGGGGGTACTTAGGGTGGTCTTGAGGGGGTACTTAGGGGAGTACTTAGAGGGGTCTTGGAGGGGGGGGGGGTACTTAGGGGGGTATTTAGGGGGGTCTTGGAGAGGTACTTAGGGGGGTCTTGGGGGCGGACTTGAGGGGGGGGGGTACTTAGGGGGGTACTTATAGGGGTCTTGGTGGTGTACTTAGGGGGGTACTTAGGGGGGTCTTGGAGGGGTACTTAGGGGGGTCTTGGGGGGGGTACTTGGGGGGGAGGTACTTAGGGGGGGTACTTAGGGGGGTCTTGGGGGGTTCTTGGGTGGTTACTTAGGGGGGTCTTGGAGGGAGTACTTAGGGGGGTACTTAGGGGGGGTAGTTAGGGGGGTCTTGGGGGGGTACCTCCGGGGGTACTTAGGGGGGTCTTGGGGGGGGGGTACTTTGGGGGGTACTTAGGGGGGTCTTGAAGAGGTACTTAGGGTGGCACTTAGGGGGGTCATGAGGGGGTACTTAGGGGAGTACTTAGGGGGGGTACTTAGGGGGGCCTGGGGGGGGGGGACTTGGGGGGGGAGGGGTACTTAGGGGTATACTTAGGGGGGTACTTGGGGGGGTACTTACGGGGGTACTTAGGGGGGTCTTGGGGGGGGACTTGGGGGGGGTACTTAGGGGGGTACTTAGGTAGGTCTTGGTGGAGTACTTGGGGGGGGGGGTACTTAGGGGGGTCTTGGAAGTGTAATTAGGGTAGTACTTAGGGGGGGTCTTGGGGGGGGGGGTACTTAGGGGAGTATTAAGGGGGGTCTTGGGGAAGGGTATTAAGGGGGATCTTGGAGGGGTACTTAGGGGGGTACTTAGGGAGGTCTTGGGGGATCTTGGAGGGGGGTACTTAGGGGGGTACTTAGGGTGGTGCATAGGGGGGTACTTAGGGGGGTCTTGTGAGGTACTTAGGGGGGTACTTAGGGGGGTCTTGGGGGGGTACTTAGGGGAGTACTTAGGGGGGTCTTGGGGGGATCTTGGGGGTACTTAGGGGGGTACTTAGGGGGGTCTTGGAGGGGGGTGCTTAGAGGGGATGTTGTAGGGGTACTTAGGAGGGTACTTAGAGGGGTCTTGGGGAGGTACTTAGGGGGTCTTGGGGGGTACTTAGGTGGGTCTTGGGGGAGGACTTGGAGGGGGTACTTAGAGGGGACTTGGGGGGGTACATAGGGGGTTACTTAGAGGGATACTTATGGTGGTCTTGGGGGGGGACTTGGGGGGGAGGTACTTAGGGGGGTACTTAGGGGGGTCTTGGGGGGGGGTACTTAGGGGGATCTTGGGGAGGGGGTACTTTGGGGGGTCCTTAGGGGAGTCTTGGGGGGGTACTTAGGGTGGTACTTAGGGGGAGTACTTAGGGGGGTTCTTGGGTGGGTACTTAGGGGGGTCTTGGGGGGTACTTAGGGGGGGTACTTAGGGGGGTCTTGGGGGGTACCTACGGGGGGTACTTAGGGGGGTCTTGGGGGGGGGACTTGGGGGGGAGGTACTTAGGGGGGGTCTTGGGGGTTAATTAGAGGGGTACTTAGGAGGGTCTTGGGGGGGGGGGACTTAGGGGGGAGGTACTTAGGAGGGTACTTAGGGGGGTACTTAGGGGGGTCTTGGGGGGGTACCTCCGGGGGTACTTAGGGGGGTCTTGGGGGGGGGGGTACTTTGGGGGGTACTTAGGGGGGTCTTGAAGAGGTACTTAGGGTGGCACTTAGGGGGGTCATGAGGGGGTACTTAGGGGAGTACTTAGGGGGGTACTTAGGGGGGCCTGGGGGGGGGGACTTGGGGGGGGGAGGGGTACTTAGGGGTATACTTAGGGGGGTACTTGGGGGGGTACTTACGGGGGTACTTAGGGGGGTCTTGGGGGGGGACTTGGGGGGGTACTTAGGGGGGTACTTAGGTAGGTCTTGGTGGGGTACTTGGGGGGGGGGGGGTACTTAGGGGGGTCTTGGAAGTGTAATTAGGGTAGTACTTAGGGGGGTCTTGGGGGGGGGGGGGGTACTTAGGGGAGTATTAAGGGGGGTCTTGGGGAAGGGTATTAAGGGGGATCTTGGAGGGGTACTTAGGGGGGTACTTAGGGAGGTCTTGGGGGATCTTGGAGGGGGTACTTAGGGGGGTACTTAGGGTGGTGCATAGGGGGGTACTTAGGGGGGTCTTGTGAGGTACTTAGGGGGGTACTTAGGGGGGTCTTGGGGGGGTACTTAGGGGAGTACTTAGGGGGGTCTTGGGGGGATCTTGGGGGGTACTTAGGGGGGTACTTAGGGGGGTCTTGGAGGGGGGTGCTTAGAGGGGATGTTGTAGGGGTACTTAGGAGGGTACTTAGAGGGGTCTTGGGGAGGTACTTAGGGGGGTCTTGGGGGGGTACTTAGGTGGGTCTTGGGGGAGGACTTGGAGGGGGTACTTAGAGGGGACTTGGGGGGGTACATAGGGGGTTACTTAGAGGGATACTTATGGTGGTCTTGGGGGGGGACTTGGGGGGGAGGTACTTAGGGGGGTACTTAGGGGGGTCTTGGGGGGGGGGTACTTAGGGGGATCTTGGGGAGGGGGTACTTTGGGGGGTCCTTAGGGGAGTCTTGGGGGGGGTACTTAGGGTGGTACTTAGGGGGAGTACTTAGGGGGGTTCTTGGGTGGGTACTTAGGGGGGTCTTGGGGGGTACTTAGGGGGGTACTTAGGGGGGTCTTGGGGGGGTACCTACGGGGGTACTTAGGGGGGTCTTGGGGGGGGGACTTGGGGGGGAGGTACTTAGGGGGGGTCTTGGGGGTTAATTAGAGGGGTACTTAGGAGGGTCTTGGGGGGGGGGACTTAGGGGGGAGGTACTTAGGAGGATACTTAGGGGGGTACTTAGGGGGGTCTTGGGGGGTTCTTGGGTGGATACTTAGGGGGGTCTTGGAGGGGTACTTACGGGAATACTTAGGGTGGTACTTAGAGGGGTCTTAGGGGGGTCTTGGGGAGGACTTGGAGGGGGTACTTAGAGGGGACTTGGGGGGGGTACATAGGGGGTTACTTAGAGGGATACTTATGGTGGTCTTGGGGGGGGACTTGGGGGGGAGGTACTTAGGGGGGTACTTAGGGGGGTCTTGGGGGGGGGTACTTAGGGGGGGTACTTAGGGGGGTTCTTGGGTGGGTACTTAGGGGGGTCTTGGGGGGGTACTTAGGGGGGGTACTTAGGGGGGTCTTGGGGGGGTACCTACGGGGGTACTTAGGGGGGTCTTGGGGGGGGGACTTGGGGGGGAGGTACTTAGGGGGGGTCTTGGGGGTTAATTAGAGGGGTACTTAGGAGGGTCTTGGGGGGGGGGACTTAGGGGGGAGGTACTTAGGAGGGTACTTAGGGGGGTACTTAGGGGGGTCTTGGGGGGTTCTTGGGTGGATACTTAGGGGGGTCTTGGAGGGGTACTTACGGGAATACTTAGGGTGGTACTTAGAGGGGTCTTAGGGGGGTCTTGGGGGGTACTTAGGGGGGTCTTGGGGGGGGGGTACTTAGGGGGATCTTGGGGGGGTACTTAGGGGGGGTAGTTAGGGTGGTCTTGGGGGGGTACTTGGGGGTGGTACTTAGGGGGGTCTTGAGGGGGGGGGTACTTAGGGTGGTACTTAGAGGGGACTTGGGGGGGAATTTAGGGGGGTTTCGTGGGGTACTTAGGTGGGGCATGGGGGGAGACTTGGAGGGGGTACTTAGGGGGGTCTTGGGGGGGTACTTACAGGGGTACTTAGGGGGGTCTTGGGGGGGGGACTTGGGGGGGTACTTAGGGGGGTACTTAGGGGGGTCTTGGAAGGGTAATTAGGGTGGTACTTAGGGGTGGTCTTGGGGGTGGGTACTTAGGGGAGTACTTAGGGGGGTCTTGGTGGGGGTACTTAGGGGGATCTTGGGGGGGTACTTAGGGGGGTACTTAGGTGGGTCTTGAGGGGGGACTTGGAGGGGGTACTTAGGGAGGTACTTAGGGGTTAATTAGAGGGGTACTTAGCGGGGTTTTGGGGGGGGGGACTTGGGAGGGTGGTACTTATGGGGGTACTTAGGGGGGTCTAGGGGGGGGGGTACTTAGGGGGGTCTTGGGGGTGAGGTACTTACGGTGGTACTTAGAGGGGTCATGGGGGGGTAATTAGGGTGGTACTTAGGGGGGTCTTGGGGGGGTACTTAAGCTGGTACTTAGGGGGGGTACTTAGGGGGGTCTTGGGGGGGAACTTAGGGGGGTCTTAGGGGGGTACTTAGGTGGGTCTTGATGGGGGACTTGGAGGGGGTACTTAGGAAGGTACTTAGGGGTTAATTAGAGGGGTACTTAGCGGGGTCTTGGGGGGGGGGACTTGGGGGGGAGGTACTTAGGGGGGTACTTAGGGGGGTCTTGGGGGGTTCTTGGGTGGGTACTTAGGGGGGTCTTGGAGGGAGTACTTAGGGGGGTACTTAGGGGGGTACTTAGGGGGGTACTTAGGGGGGTACTTAGGGGGGTCTTGGGGGGGGGTACCTACGGGGGTTCTTAGGTGGGTCTTGGACGGGGGGTACTTAGGGGGATCTTGGGGAGGGGGTACTTTGGGGGCTCCTTAGGGGAGTCTTGGGGGGGTACTTAGGGGGGTCTTTGGGGGGTACTTAAGGGGGTCTTGGGGGGGGTACTTGGGGGAGGGGTACTTAGGAGTGTCTTGGGGGGGTAATTAGGGTGTTTCTTAGGGTGGTCTTGGGGGGGGGTACTTAGGGGGTACTTAGGGGGGTACTTAGGGGGTCTTGGAGGGGTAATTAGGGGGGTACTTTGGGGGGTACTTATGGGGGTCTAGGGAGGTACTTAGGGGGGTCCTTAGGGGGGTCTTGGGGGGGTACTTAGGGGAGTACTTAGGGGGTCTTGGGGGGGTAATTAAGGGGGTCTTGAGGGGGTACTTGGGGGGGGGGGTACTTAGGAGTGTCTTGGGGGGGTAATTAGGGTGGTACTTAGGGTGGTCTTGGGGGGGTACTTAGGGGAGTACTTAGGGGGTCTTGGGGGGGTAATTAAGGGGGTCTTGAGGGGGTACTGGGGGGGGGGGGGTACTTAGGAGTGTCTTGGGTGGGTAATTAGGGTGGTACTTAGGGTGGTCTTGGGGGTGAGGTACTTACGGTGGTACTTATAGGGGTCATGGGGGGGTAATTAGGGAGGTACTTAGGGGTGTCTTGGTGGGGTACTTAGGGTGGTACTTAGGGGGGTACTTAGGGGCGTCTTGGGGGGGAACTTAGGGGGGTCTTAGGGGGGAACTTAGGTGGTCTTGGGGGGGGGACTTGGAGGGGGTACTTAGGGAGGTACTTAGGTGTTAATTAGAGGGGTACTTAGGGGGGTCTTGGGGGGGGACTTGGGGGGGAGGTACTTAGGGGGGTCTTGGGGGGGGGGGTACTTAGGGGGGTACTTAGGGGGGTCTTGGGGGGTTCTTGGGTGGGTACTTAGGGGGGTCTTGGGGGGGTACTTAGGGGGGGTACTTAGGGAGGGTACTTAGGGGGGTACTTAGGGGGGTCTTGGGGGGGTACCTACGGGGGTACTTAGGGGGGTCTTGGGGGGGGGGACTTAGGGGGGAGGTACTTAGGGGGGGTCTTGGGGGTTAATTAGAGGGGTACTTAGGGGGGTTTTGGGGGGGGGACTTAGGGGGCAGGTACTTAGGAGGGTACTTAGGGGGGTACTTTGGGGGGTCTTGGGGGGTTCTTGGGTGGGTACTTAGGGGGGTCTTGGAGGGGTACTTACGGGAGTACTTAGGGTGGTACTTAGAGGGGTCTTAGGGGGGTACTTAGAGGGGTCTTAGGGGGGGTACTTAGAGGGGTACTTAGGGTGGTCTTGGGGGGGAACTTAGGGGGGTCTTAGGGGGGTCCTTAGGTGGGTCTTGAGGGGGGACTTGGAGGGGGTACTTAGGGAGGTACTTAGGGGTTAATTAGAGGGGTACTTAGCGGGGTCTTGGGTGGGGGACTTGGGGGTGGTACTTAGGGGGGTCTTGAGGGGGGGGGGTACTTATGGTGTTACTTAGAGGGGACTTGGGGGGGTACTTAGAGCGGTACTTAGGGTGGTCTTGGGGGGGAATTTAGGGGGGTTTAGTGGGGTACTTAGGTGGGACTTGGGGGGGGACTTGGAGGGGGTACTTAGGGGGGTCTTGGGAGGGTACTTACGGGGGTACTTAGGGGGGTCTTGGGGGGGGACTTGGAGGGGTACTTAGGGGGGTACTTAGGGTGGTACTTAGGGGTGGTCTTGGGGGTGGGTAGTTAGGGGAGTACTTAGGGGGGTCTTGGGGGGGGGGGTACTTAGGGGGATCTTGGGGGGGTACTTAGGGGGGTACTTAGGGGGGTCTTGGGGGGGGGTACTTAGGGGGTTACTTAGGGCGGTCTTGGGGGGGGGTACTTAGGGGGGTACTTTGGGGGGTACTTATGGGGGTCTAGGGAGGTACTTAGGGGGGTCCTTAGGGGGATCTTGGGGGGGTACTTAAGGGGGTACTTAGGGGGGTACTTAGGTGGGTACTTAGTAGGGTCTTGGGGGGGTACTTAGGGTGGTATTGAGGGGGTACTTAGGGGAGTACTTAGAGGGGTCTTGGAGGGGGGGGGTACTTAGGGGGGTCTTGGGGGCGGACTTGATGGGGGGGGTACTTAGGGGGGTACTTATAGGGGTCTTGGTGGGGTACTTAGGGGGGTACTTAGGGGGGTCTTGGAGGGGTACTTAGGGGGGTACTTTGGGGGGTACTTATGGGGGTCTAGGGAGGTACTTAGGGGGGTCTTGGGGGGGGGACTTGGGCGGGTACTTAGGGGGGTCTTGGGGGGTACTTGGGGGGGGGGGTACTTAGGGGGGTACTTAGGGGGGTCTTGGGGGGGTACTTAGGAGAGTACTTAGGGGGGTCTTGGGGGGTACTTAAGGGGTTCTTGGGGGGTACTTGGGGGGGGGGTAGTTAGGAGTGTCTTGGGGGGGTAATTAGGGTGGTACTTAGGGTGGTCTTGGGGGAGAGGTACTTAGGGTGGTACTTAGAGGGGTCTTGAGGGGTAATTAGGGTGGTACTTAGGGGGGTCTTGGGGGGGTACTTAGGGTGGTACTTAGGGGGGGTACTTAGGGGGGTCTTTGGGGGTTCTTGGGTGGGTACTTAGGGGGGTCTTGGAGGGAGTACTTAGGGGGGTACTTAGGGGGGTACTTAGGGGGGTCTTGGGGGGGGTACCTACGGGGGTACTTAGGTGGGTCTTGGAGGGGGGTACTTAGGGGGATCTTGGGGAGGGGGTACTTTGGGGGGTCCTTAGGGGAGTCTTGGGGGGGTACTTAGGGGAGTACTTAGGGGGGTCTTTGGGGGGTACTTAAGGGGGTCTTGGGGGGGGGGTACTTGGGGGAGGGGTACTTAGGAGTGTCTTGGGGGGGTAATTAGGGTGTTTCTTAGGGTGGTCTTGGGGGGGGGGGGTACTTAGGGGGGTACTTAGGGGGGTACTTAGGGGGGCCTTGGAGGGGTAATTAGGGGGGTACTTTGGGGGGTACTTATGGGGGTCTAGGGAGGTACTTAGGGGGGTCTTGGGGGGGTACTTAGGGGAGTACTTAGGGGGGTCTTGGGGTGGTAATTAAGGGGGTCTTGAGGGGGTACTTGGGGGGGGGGGGTACTTAGGAGTGTCTTGGGGGGGTAATTAGGGTGGTAATTAGGGTGGTCTTGGGGGGTTACTTAGGGGAGTACTTAGGGGGGTCTTTCGGGGGTAATTAAGGGGGTCTTGAGGGGGGTACTGGGGGGGGGTACTTAGGAGTGTCTTGGGGGGGTAATTAGGGTGGTACTTAGGGTGGTCTTGGGGGTGAGGTACTTACGGTGGTACTTAGAGGGGTCATGGGGGGGTAATTAGGGAGGTACTTAGGGGGGTCTTGGGGGGGTACTTAGGGTGGTACTTAGGGGGGTACTTAGGGGCGTCTTGGGTGGGAACTTAGGGGGGTCTTAGGGGGGAACTTAGGTGGGTCTTGGGGGGGGGGGGGGGACTTGGAGGGGGTACTTAGGGAGGTACTTAGGGGTTAATTAGAGGGGTACTTAGGGGGGTCTTGGGGGGGGGACTTGGGGGGGAGGTACTTAGGGGGGTACTTAGGGGGGTCTTGGGGGGGGGGTACTTAGGGGGGGTACTTAGGGGGGTCTTGGGGGGTTCTTGGGTAGGTACTTAGGGGGGTCTTGGGGGGGTACTTAGGGGGGTACTTAGGGGGGGTACTTAGGGGGGTACTTAGGGGGGTCTTGGGGGGGTACCTACGGGGGTACTTAGGGGGGTCTTGGGGGGGGGCCTTAGGGGGAGGTACTTAGGGGGGGTCTTGGGGTTTAATTAGAGGGGTACTTAGGGGGGTCTTGGGGGGGGGACTTAGGGGGGAGGTACTTAGGAGGTTACTTAGGGGGGTACTTAGGGGGGTCTTGGGGGGTTCTTGGGTGGGTACTTAGGGGGGTCTTGGAGGGGTACTTACGGGAGTACTTAGGGTGGTACTTAGAGGGGTCTTGAGGGGGGACTTGGAGGGGGTATTTAGGGAGGTACTTAGGGGTTAATTAGAGGGGTACTTAGCGGGGTCTTGGGTGGGGGACTTGGGGGTGGTACTTAGGGGGGTCTTGAGGGGGGGGGTACTTAGGGTGGTACTTAGAGGGGACTTGGGGGGGGTACTTAGAGCGGTACTTAGGGTGGTCTTGGGGGGGAATTTAGGGGGGTTTAGTGGGGTACTTAGGTGGGGCTTGGGGGGGGACTTGGAGGGGGTACTTAGGGGGGTCTTGGGAGGGTACTTACGGGGGTACTTAGGGGGGTCTTGGGGGGGGACTTGGGGGGGGTACTTAGGGGGGTACTTAGGGTGGTACTTAGGGGTGGTCTTGGGGGTGGGTAGTTAGGGGAGTACTTAGGGGGGTCTTGGGGGGGGGGTACTTAGGGGGATCTTGGGGGGGTACTTAGGGGGGGTACTTAGGGGGGTCTTGGGGGGGGTACTTAGGGGGTTACTTAGGGCGGTCTTGGGGGGGGTACTTAGGGGGGTAGTTAGGGGGGTCTTGGGGGGGGGGGGACTTAGGGGGGAGGTACTTAGGGGGGGTCTTGGGGGTTAATTAGAGGGGTACTTAGGTGGGTCTTGGGGGGGGGACTTAGGGGGGAGGTACTTAGGAGGGTACTTAGGGGGGTACTTAGGGGGGTCTTGGGGGGTTCTTGGGTGGGTACTT
>NW_027117153.1:0-32124 GCF_024137725.1 Prorops nasuta | reverse complement strand
AATGTTCGCAATATTACTTCAAGGTTTATGGGTTTTACTTTAAAACGAGCGTAAATTCTCGAAACACAATATACGCGATTATCATATATTTGGTAGTAGGTTCTTCCTCAGCGATTAACGGAGTTTTGAAACAAAAGCTGGCGGAAATATATACGCGGGAAGAGGTTCTAGTGTACGTCTGAGGCAGTATTAACTATGAATTACGCGAATCAGCATTGTCCATGCGCTATTTCCAAGTTTCAGTTCGAAAGCAGGCAAAAGCTCACTAAAGCGAAAGTCCCGTTTCGTTCAACTCAAATTATCAAATTTAAAATTGCACTTATTTTGTTTAGAATCCGATGAATAATTCAGGGCCCCCCAAACGTCTATTACATAGAAAGCTGATGAATGCTCTGAAATTTTCGTTCATTATGTGGATTTACAATGCTTATTAAAAATATTTTATTGCAACAATAAATATATGTGTCAATGTTATGAATGAGCTGTAATTATTTGTTTGATTAAAACAGTGAAGTAATGTTTATTGTGAAAACAAACGAGTTTGCATCGATTAATATTAAATGTGTCGTAGTTTGATTAAAAAAATAATAATTTATATAATTACGTTTTTTGTATAACTAATTTATTTTTATTTATCATTAATAAATTTGTGAATATCTTCATTTTCATTTTGACCCAATAAATGTATTACTAGAAATAATATTTAAGCATTTATAAACATTTATTTATGCACTGTAACATATTTCAGGATATAATTTCGATCATCTTATAGGAAAAGCAAGAGAGCATAGAAAAATGTGAAATAAGAGTTATATGGTTTTAAAAGGAGTACAGGATAATGCCATTGCTTAGATCTTGAAATATCAATTGAAGGTCACACAAAGTCCATCTTAAGCTTTTCAAATGCAATCTTGGTTTTATATGATTTCTTGTAGCTTTTCTCAAAAGCTCTCCAAAGCATTAAATGAACTTATCAATGAATTTATTTATTCGCTAAAAATTTTTCTTTGAAATTGTATATATAGTTGTGGGTATAGTGGAAGTGGTATACTCAACGACTATACCAACACTCACAAATAATTGCTCATCTACTTATAATTTCAAGTGATGAACACCTTTTTATTGACTCCATTAAAACTAATTATTTATGGTTATAGATTCTAGCACTAAGATTAATCGTTTCAACGAATATTTTTGTATACGCCCTTTTTGCGTTAAGTGAAATCTGTGAAATAATTCAATTTTTCGGCTCATTTCGTAATCCATTGTTAGAAAGGGGGCGATCGCAGGATTGCATAACTTGGCGTTGAGCGAATAGGGTATATACTGAAGATACGATGCGGTGTATACAGGAGAGCGGCACTTGGCTGCTGGATATGATGGTGGCACAATGCAAAATTATATACATAGCGTTCACCATAGCTTCGTTCCAGCCAGTAAAACAGACAGACGAGGGGTGGTTGAATAAGGCAGGGAATGGAGTGGGGGAATGAGCCGAGGATCAGGTTGAAAAGGAGGAAATGGGTAAACGTGCGGCAGCTAGGTCACAGACTGACTGAGAGTCGTGATGACACACGCCACACGCCATACCACACACACCCACACACACCCACACTCGCCTGGAAAGAGTAGGAAAACGTGCAAAAGCCTGGCCAAAAGCGAAAATTTTGGTCCACCTGGCAATTATACGAACCGTTACACGATTCTTCCTCAGGGATCAGACATTCGTCCACATGGAAATTGCATTGGCAGCCCGTAATTAATCAATTCCGCGTTGCGCGAGCAAAACTCCCAGCGCACTTCCGCGATTCCAACAGTCTGCAAACCAACTCCCCTATCTATCTTTGCTTTCTGCCAATTTAGGGGAAAAAAATTCCATATATAGTATACATATTACCTAATCGACGTTTGACGATTCACCTAATTTTATTGATCAATTTCTTCAGCGAACAATTGCATCGAAACATTACAGTTTTATCCGTGCCTGAAACTATTAAATTTCATCTTCTTGCACAACTATAAACAAGTGGAGAAACTTGCAGCTAATTGCAACGGGAGAGCTCGCGTTAATACAACGTTTGTCAGGTGGAGAACGTAAGGAGTGTTCGGTGCTATATATATACGTATAGTAACAAACGTATATCCTTCTAAGGAAGAGCTACAAATTCAGAGAGACGCTAAGTTCCATCCAATGTATCTATAGATTTTACCCTAAAACTTATATTGGAATACTCACTTTAGGAACGAATTAAATCTTATCCTCGTTCTTCGGTGACTAAAACGTAGCATGATTGTTGCGGAATTATTTTGCTGAATAAGAAGCTTATTTTCTTTTCACGATGATAAATAATCGTGCGCGGTAGAAATAGCGCGTGATGGATAGGGTGAACGTTGTCGAGATTGTTCCGATGTACCCCCCCCCCCCCCCTGTCTCGATCTTCCTCTCTCGCGCACGGTAATACTCACAATCCTACTGGTTCATTATTTTTATCGTCTGCTTTTGTCAGCGAGTCGACGAGGAATTGCAATCGGCTTGAAGAGCCACTCTTCTTCGCCATCCTCTAATGGCAGATTCATTTCTGAGTTACATTAACCTCGAAAGGTCCCATTCAAAGAATCTAGCGTATCACGGATAACTACGAGTAGACTCGAGATGCGCACACTACATTCGTTCGCAATTACTTTGAGCCGCGTTACGCTAGACCCTCACTCACCAAGATATGAATTGTATCACTATCCAGCTTATGCGCTTCTATTAACTCGAATGCTCGAGGACTCGCAATCGGTTTTCGGGATACCCGGCCAGCCGACCAGCCACCTTACTTCCGACTTCAATTAAGATAATGAAAGTACAACGATATTGATATTCGCCTCTGGTTTTATCCTTGGTCTTTGTTCTTTTTATTCTATATATATATATATATAAGAATCTGATTAAATACTGATCAAAATCACATCGTTTTCTGTGCGATCGAGCCAAGCAAATGCCTCTCACGTATGTATATATATATGTGTGAACGGTATAGTATACATACATACAGAATACATGATCAACTGTGAGCGAGCAGATGCAATTTTAAATATTGAAAACTCGAGAGCCACGAGGTTGGATAAAAGAAAATGCACAAAATTGCAGAAATGCTTGTAATATTTGTGAAAGCCGCGTGAACTGCAATAGCTACAATATCCTTCTGTGTTATAAGATAGAATTTTCTATTAATTTATCGAACCGTGGCAAAAATTGATAGATATCCGTTCTTTCTGTTTCTCCGTATAGTTGCTGGGAGAATGGCGCCACCCGTGCAGGGAGGAGGAGGGGGGACAGGCAAATCAGGTGAGTCCTTTTTGTGTATAATGATTGTGTGGTTGAAGGGCGAGGGATTAAGAGGGAATATAAATAGGGGTAAACCAATGATGTGAAGTGTGTATATATCCATGTTGGTTGGGATTTTCTCTGGCGTGACGTTGCGTCGTCGTTCGACATGAAATTTCCGAGTGGCTCGGTAACAGCAGGCATGCGGTACTGCAGGAATCCCCCTTCCACGCATTCTGCAAGAGCGAGAAGAAAATTGCCAGTTCTATTCGGACGTAAAATTCAATCTCGCGTCGGCCTTTCCATTTGCAAATTAGTCCGAGCTGGCTGCATCCCTATTGGCATCGTTCGAGAGAGCGCGTTACGCCCCGATGAAACCACCTCGAATATTTTTGTTCGCCAGAAATTGATTCACCCACCGATGAATTTACGCAAATTCAAAACGAGAAAGCAGGGGTCGCCCACCCTTAAGCTCGCTCTCTTCCCGAAACACGAATAAGTACAAGGGAAAATCTCGCTAATTCCGTTAATGCTCGCGTTAAAAAAGCATTCCCCCGCCAAAGGCAAACATCAAATGCATAAAATAGGATGAACTTTGCTTAAACAGCTAAAGCTAATGTATACGCGTATAGCTAAGCTATTCATACATTTGCAGAGGAAAAAAAGGAAAACTATAAAACCGGATAAGCTCGGCTATTGTCTTTTATTATACAAATAGCTTATCGCGAGAGGTGGGAGAGAAAAACGTAGTGAATATTTTTGGCAAGCGATAGCGAAACTGGGAGTTCGAAATTTCCAATATTCCTATCGAGTCCAAGTGGCTCGCACCGGCAAGCGTTAAACAGTGCTTGATGCCGGCAATCAAATTTCTTGCTAATCCGCGCTCGCGATTCGCCCATCGACAGTCACGTTCATCTCGATTAAGTGCGCGTCGAAATGGAAGAGGAAAAGCAGCACTGGCGTTTTCACACCCGATGAAAACAAAACCGAATGGACGGACGCTGCTGCAGCATGCAGCTATACGGCAGTCGGCGTTGCGCGCCTGCTGGATCGAGACGAAAACAAAGCCGCGAAGATTTACTAGCTGGACGGACTCCCCCCCCCCCCCCCCCCCCATCTACCCCTCTCCCTTTTGCCGTTCTCCCTGCGAATGACATCGTCAACGCGTGCTTTTTCCTTTTACGTCCTCCCAGCCTTTCGGCCTCCCTAAAACATCCCATTCGCCATAAAAGACAAATTTCATTGTTTATTAGACCCACTGATAAACGACATTTGATTCTTTGCCTCTAAATCTAGCTAGTATCCCATAAACTTTGTTCCGGTTTACTATGTACGATATTATGATCAGATGTATAGATATTCCATTCAATTAAAACAATATTTTATTAACCTGTAAGCTCCAACCAGCTCGACATTATGCTGTGTGTTTCCAGCACTTTCGACTTTTTTCAACGAAACGTTATTTGACAGCTTTTCCACTGGAATTTATCCTTTTGGCAAAAATGAAGGAACTACTGATATAGGGGAAAATATGATCTCTACGGCATATCGGCGCAAGCCCAAGATAGAGAAGCAAACTTTTCACGATATGGCTGAAAAATTTATTCGCCGTAAGGAGACGTTTTATTGGATTTCGATTCAAATAAATCAAATTTGCCTTTCAGTCTTTCCTCGACGTTTGTTTTCATCACGCCAGTCTCACTTAAGAGTCTCCCGGTTCTTTCTTTATTTTCTCTTTGTAATCGCGAGCGTGCATATTGCCATGAATTAATCCAATTATGTACGATGAAAAATTCAATATGCCTCGCACCGTGAGAAATATCAATGAGCCCTTGAGAGATGCGTGATTTGTCCTTGGAGAAATAGCGGAGACGAGTGAAATTTGGTTAACGCGAGCGCTAATATTAATCAGTAATCTCGAGTAACATATTCTTCTCGTTTCTCGCCTCGTCATCGTTAATTAGCAGGGTATTCTAAAAATATATAGAAGAGTATTCCCCTCAGGTTTTGCTTGTAGAAAAATTGGGTCGTTAAGTGTCTACGAATTTTCAGATTTGATTTTTGAAATTAAGTTGCGAAAAGTCTTCGTTCCAACAAGAATCGTGATTACTCGTTCTCATTGGCTGCTGAATACGTCGTTCATCCGTAAGAAATCTAATTATACATGGCAGTATAGCTTATAATTGCGAGAGAGAGAGCAGGCGGAATGCAGACCTAATGGCAAGAAGAGCAGCAACTTTCGGAGGATGAGGGAAGACACATTGCTAATTAAAGTACGACCGAGTTTTCGGGCAGTTTAGCTTAGCGCAACACAACGTTTTTCGACCGTGGTATCTGCTGTTATTGCGCAACTAGCTGAAGCTCTTCATTCAAGTAAAGCTACGTGCCAACTATGCACCGTAATAAGAAGTGTTCGTGATGATAATATAGGCTTACTTTTTACAAACCAAAAGCACAAACACGATATAAAACATGGAGATAACTTTAATTGGGTGAAAACTCTTCGTTATCACACACACACACACACACACACATACGTGTATATATATATATATATATATATGATATTCAGCCCCCTACGCCATTGCTGATAAACTCATGAAGCGTTAAATTTCAAACGCATGCTCTATTTATTATTATACGTTCGAAAGGCGAATTTCAGTGGTGCAAAGCAAAGTTTTGAAAAGATTGTTTAGTTGTATGGGAGAAGTTTCCGAGAGACTTTATTAGTTATGACGCGGAAATAGACGAGTTGGCTGATTGATGCTTCGCGAGGAGAGGCACTAATGAGAGGATCGGGTTGTGATTTTGTAAGCCGGCAAAAGGAGGATAAGGAAGTTATTCATAAAGCGCCGTTGAAGCTATCTGTCTGTTTGGGGAAACACCTCATCAAGATTCCCGCCGAACCACCCCGCGGAATTGTTCACGAGCACCGCTCGAATTACGTCTCATCAGGAGGAGTAACGTGCAATATTCAAATTATCCTACCGTGCCAGCACCTAATGAGAATGTATGCAAATAACCCGGCCGTCGCGAGCCTACATTCTCGAAGACATCGTGGATACACACCGTCCTTGTTCCCTCACGCTTCATTTCCTACCCTCCCTCTTCAATTTCTCTTCACCCGTTCTTCGCCGCACAATCCAGCAGCATTTGTCAATTATTTAATTTGACTAATTGTCGTTTAAAAGAGGCTGCTAACCATCGCGATAAGCAACTAATTTAACAACTCCTTCCTCTCCCCTGCCTCCTGGAGGATCGCGTTGATTAAGCTTTGTCGAGTCAACATGGATTTAACGAACCCTTCACCCTGACTCCTATACATATATAAATATATATATATATATACCTAAATTTCTCTCTCATTCCACCTTATTGTATATTGTATAATACTGTCGTATCAAGTTTGAGCAAACATCCATTTGTTCCAATCAATATGCATAATGTTTCTACCCAACAATTCCCTTTGTATCAGTCCTCTATATGTATTAGAAATGCTATAAAAAATTGATGCGCTTCAATCGTTGACCTCTACTACTGTTAGAGCCAAGAGGAGCCCCGTGTACAAGTGTTGTACGTTTATTAGTAAACTATTACACAGTTGTGGTATAATTATTGTTGGAATGTTTGCAGCTGGAGTTAACCGTGGTCCACGCGAAAATGTATCTACTTTTCGTGTAGAAAATATAGCAGCGTGCTTTGATATTTAATCTACCTAATTAGTCCAAGCCTGATTCATTTTGCGAAGAGTATGAAATTTAATAAAGCGATTGAGCAATTCGCTACTGATGGAATAATATAAAACGGTTCATAATAAAGTGCCGTCAAGCAAGTACAATTAATTAGTCGGAATTCCTGCAGCCACTTAAATTATTCCGTGAATGCCCTTAAGTTAGTCGACACTCGGCGGGTAGGCGAAAATTTCGTTACATCCATCAGTGGTAATTAATGCACTAATTAATGGGTGATATTGCTGGATCAAGCTGCGTAAGCTAGCTGGGAGGTTATATTTAACAATATGAAAAGCCGGCAGCGAAAGAAATGGGAAAAGGATAGCGAGGATTGGTGGTAGACCGAAATTTAGGGTTGAGGAGGGGGTTGTAAATTGAACAAGAGAGAGAGAGAGAGAGAGAGAGAGAGAGAGAGAGAGAGAGATGGGGTGGAGGAAATGCAGTGGTGGTTTCGCAAAAAGCAAATATTGAGAAAACCCGGCTATAACTCAACGTTTTCCAGGATTTCCCGAGGTATTCTTATTGTTTCACAAGGTAGAATAGTGTGCAATATCCAAATTGCCTTATCTACTTTGGCTCGCCCTCGGTGGGCTAGGTGTCTAATGAGAATGTATGCAAATAACATGGCTCTCGCAAAGACGATGCAGCCAGGCCCCTTGCATGCACTGCCCATAATCATTTAGTTCCTCTAATAATTATCATCCAAAATTGCTATTGCAATGTTACAATATCGCTAATTATTCCCAATCTCCCTATAATAATGTTTCCTCCGAAATCTACCCACTTCGAGCGTAACAACAGTAACAAATTAATTGTTTAACTGCTATGCTAACAATAGCGCGATGTTTACCTCGCCAACTAGCTTAATTAGTTTCATATTTTAATTATACTTAATATTTCAATTGGGCCATTAGGAATTTAAAAAAAATGTTACAGTATTACACGTTTGAAATTTCATCCATAAACTATATATACACTGGGGGAAGCTTCCCAGTAAACAAGCGTAGTAAAAAATTGCTTAACAAAATTTCCTATAAAATAGAGATGATAAAGCCAAATGAAGGAAATCCCTTAAATTTTATACTGACGAGTTATGATGATTTATGCCAACTAAAATATCTACCGGCATATAAAGGATACAGTTGTAATTAGTTATAACTGCTTAGTGCATGATTAGAAAACTTTACACCCCTCGCTCTATTCCACTATCGCTTTTCTCATCAGTTTTTACTGTTGTTATTATGCAGAAAAGAGATTGCCATATAAAGGTGGTAATGGTAATTAGACGCGCAGCTTTCGATACTCCCCATGGTGTACATCGATTAACGATAACGATTGATCTACAATTAACAGCTATAGAATACGGACACTGATAACTCGTAACATCTCGGCAATGAAACTTTATTAGCAGACGAAATAACTGCTTACACTCCGGAACTAATTAGTGACAAATTATAGTAATAACATTATACCAACCACTAATCATTTGTATACTATTAATTTCAACGAATGTCCACCGAAAGTCGAACCTAACTGAACGGCAGCAGTTGATAAAACAGCACTCGCGTGTTATTACAGCAGTTCGACTAATTTAGTTATAAACATTTGCATACAATATTATGAACCTCGTGCAGAGCGCTGCATCCTTCTCGAATACTGTTTGAAAGATTTATTTCCCCTAGGTACTGCTCTGGTACTTTGTTATCTCTGCAAATAAAATCTAATTAAAATCGACCTTTCCTAATAATGATAATAGTGATACTGAATTTGCAATTTTCTCGTTGAATAATAAATTACTGTAAATACAGTTTTTAAAAAGTTTCCAATCCTACAGAAATATCGAGCAATGTTAAATTACTATATTTTACACTCAAGTGAAGAATAATTAACAAATGGAACATTTTCCTGGAAAAGTCGATTCGTTGGGTAAATATAATCCAAACGGTTATAATTTATTGAAATAAAGTCTCGTGCAAGTGGCCAAATCATTGGGTCCTGTTTTTAAATCGTCGAGAACAAATTGATGACGAGCGTACGATTTATTATTTTACAGAGTTTCGTAGCGTGTATATAGGGAAAAGACTAACCGAAGTAGTGAAATGTGGTTGACTAGTTGGAAAATCTGGGGGGAAAAGCTCGTTAAAACACTTGAGAATTTTATGAGTGAGAAAATTTACGAATGGCAAAGGCTCGATAACGATCGAACGGCGAGTTAGCACCTTTCGAATTTGGTCGATGCTGTGTGTATATTTTCCGTAGGGCTCACGCGCGATTAAATTGCAGCCGACGTGTTTGCCAGTCCGGTATAGAGAGTCGAGTGTATCGTACGGCCAGAGCAGCCGATTGGCGCATCGTCAGTGATTTCTCTGGCCAGCCGGACCATAAACTTCGATAGCGCATACATATAAACACACAGACGTGCACACGCAAATAAATAAATACACGCACCAGGTTCTCCCTCAATCGCAAACCTACGGCAATCTCTCGCGTTTTTCGGCCTTTCAATATCCCATGCAACCACAGTAAGAAAGTTTGATTTTCAGGTATATCCGCTAGAAAAATGCATGTACGCTAAATTATTGATATTTTCCACCGATTATTCGTAGTTTTAATCGCGTTATGTAGATTGCCCCTCTGTTCGCATCGCGAGTCCGGCAGCAACACATACGTACACATGTACAATAAACGTGTATAGGTGCGTTTGTATGCAGTGACTCAGGCAGAATCGCCGCGAAATGGCAGATGCAAAAAGGTGAAGTGTGTCCGGCCATTGTGCAACCTTGGCAAGGCTGCCACTCTGAAAACAAAAGTTTCACCCCAGCAACCCCCTGCGTGCGCGGCAAACCCCACGAATATAGCTTTCCAGCGAAATTTTCGTTCCGACGCGCCACCTAGAGTACCCCCCACTCCCATCTCCTCGTCCTCGATTTCTCTCCACCCCTGTCCCCTGTCCCCCTCCACCTCCCGTCATCCCAGCATCGTCCATCGCCACCCACAATTCTCAATCCCCTCGCAGCCCCATCCATTTTTCGTACGCGCTTTTTTCACCTCGCTGCGTCGCATAGAATCGGCTCAACGATTGGTCCACGATAAATACGCCTCGGGCTGACATGTATTGACTTTATAATGATTTAATTTACCAATGTGAAAAATAAACCTGAATTTTGAGGAACCCAGAAAAATCAACGAGGCGTAAAGTCATGGGTTGGATGAATAAATGTATCTTATCGTTGTAATTGGAATTTTATTGGGAAAAATTAGTTTGAAACGCGGTCGTTAGCATCCCCCCGACTATTCTTTGCTAGTTAACGATTCTGCTCGAGGGCTGTAACTGTTTGACCAACTTTAGTTGAATGGTATCCCAATAAATACAACGTCTCCTCCCGCTGCTGTGTATCTGTGCACAGCGACAGTTTGATTAGCAACCAACATGTCTTGTTGCACTCTAGGATCAATCGTAAATGTTACAATAGTCCAATAATTAATTCCACGTTAATTAACCTCGTTCGTATTAAGCTCGAAACGAAAGAAAGCGAGATATGCACACGAGGAGTATATCCGGAAAGACGAATCATATAAATATGTATCGGAACGATTAAGGCAACTAGTTGGTCAAGAATTTTAATCTAAGCTGTTCTTAACTAGTTTCCCATTGTAGTGGAAAGGCAGAAACTTTCAACCAATCCTAGCATTCCACGCTTAAAGGAAGAGCTCGAGTATTTTTGCGAAAACTTTCCACTGCCGAAGTACAATCGGGCCAGAAACACTCCGCTTATCCGCTGAAAACATTCGAACTCGGTTACTATCGATTTCGAATCATTCTTTTGAAACTCGATAATCAATCTTTGCTCGTTTAATTTTCCTCGTTCATTGGTCCTTTTATGATGCATGAGTGGCTTAGGCTGCTCTTGCGGTAAACACTGCTTATCTCATGAATCTAATCGTCCTTTTGACCGGATTGTTATTAAAATTTTTGCTATCAGGGGCTTTGGCGTGGAAAAATGAATTACTTGTTTAAAACGGCAGCTAGTTTATAGGCTCATACACATGGCAACGTGACGAATTTCATGGTTTAATCTTACGGTTCGTAGCTCCAACTTTGTTATGGTTTTGACTAATCGTCGCTCGAATCGAGAACTCATCTGTTCCTAGAGAGTTTCGCGATGGAGAGAGTGTGGTGCAGGGAGTCACTTAAGTCTGGAGGGAGTTTGTATGAAAATATTGATCGTAGTGACGACGACTACGCCGACGACAACGTCGACTAAGACGACGAGTAGCAGCTATGAAGACTTGGCGTAATTTAGCTTCTCAACGGTACAACCTTGCCAGAGACTTGTTTCTACCAACGAGATCGCTTTTCCCAAAGTAATTACGATCACCTGGCCTTTAAATCTACTCCTATACAATTTCCTATAATTGATACACCTGCGCGACCTATATTTGTACGCTTGAAAACATTTTTTCCTTCAAATGTCTGGCTTGTTTCAGTTTCTTCTACTTTCCCCATCGCTTTCACAGTAGCGCATCGTACCATACGAATTCCGAAGGAAGCAAACTATAACGGGGAAATGGCTCCGGGGGAACACAAATTTCAATTTGCTTTTTATTAGAAACGATTAACTAACTATATATATTCAAAACTGACGTTGAACCATCTATTTGTTAAACTTCGTATCTCTATAATAATTCGTATTCCATGTAATAACAAAATTTTACTCGCATCTCATAATCCGTGGTTCGAAAACTGCTCTTCCGTACATTTAGCTCGACGAGGAACTATGAAAAGCAAGCCTCAGATATTTGAGTTTGATTTATATTGAAATTTCGAGTGGGCCCGACAGTTTACGTCATACCACTTACGGAAATAAACCACTGCAATCACCAAGTTTGAAGCGTGGATGATTCGAGAGTATAAACGCACCTGACACTGTGCTCGCTATACTAGTTCGCAAAGTAGAGCACTTGCAATTGTTCTAAATATTCTCGGTCATAACTTAAGTAGAAAAGGTCGATCTCTCGTCAGACGTGGCAGGGGGGAACTTTGCAACGATTCTTTCGTCATGCTTTTTTCCGTCTCCCCGCTATCGGATAATTGATTATTTCTACGTGAATAGAGATCCCAAGCTGTCCAATAGGAAGGCAAGAATCTTTATGAAAGATCGCTCGGACACGTTGAGAATGTCTCGCGAATCTTTGCACTCGTGGATTGCCGTTGGCAAAGGTGGACGTTGAAGCGAAAAAGGCGATTAGGAGAGGGGAGTAGTATACTATGTATAGTGGAAGCCCGGGATATCCTTTGCTCTTTCCGCTGGAAGCAAAGTGGTAGGGCAAACACACTCACAGTGCACTGGCACGTATATGCCCGATGCGCGTGGTACACTACGACGCCAGGGTACATATAGATTTTGAGGCAGTACCGGAGAAGAGAGGTAATAAGTGTATGTACAGAAGCACTATCTGCGAGAGTGGAAGGTATGGGCCCAGTTTCGAGAAGGAGCAGCAGGAGAGGGGGGGGGAGGAAGTAGCGTAAAGGGGTCGAGGAGCTGGGACACGTTGAGGGACATGAGAGAGAGTGTGTGTGTGGGTGTGCGGGTGTGTGGGTGCATGAGAGGGAGAGAGAAAAGCACAGAAGAGCAGGCAGATGATGGCTGGGAAACGGAGTATTTGCGAGAAGCCATGGGGGTAAGCCCGGTGAGGTAAGGTTGCACCGACGCGCACAAACACAGACGCTGGAACACACGCACGCTTGAATCTGCCCACTCACATGCTGACACGCGAATGACGTGGTACATTAGCCACGGCAAACCTTCCCCGGAGTCTGCGGCGGATGATAGGGCGGAAGTTTAGGAATAAAAGCTACAACTCGTACAGTATCGTTTAATGATGCTGAAAACAGCTGGTGTGAATACATCGAGGCTCGAGCCTGCCCCATTCAGGATAATTCGCTGTAGAAATTAAGAACGCTACCCCACGGTACACCAATCGCACGCTGAATGAGCCATCGATCTTCCCTTAACAAGCGCTTACCTAACTCTACTTTTACGAGAGAGCAAAAAAAAAATGCAATTCAATAGAAATCTCTACTCGCATGATCAAACCTATATTTTTTGTGAAGCTTCCGTGTATACACGCGTATAACACGAATGCACATAAATTTACGATGTAAACTGTTTGCTTAATGAAAATCGTTTAAAATTGAATGAAGAACGTCGTATATTTTGGTGGTGCAAAAACTGTTGGTAAGCGGTGAAATATTAATGGAATTAAACCTAAGCCGAATGTAATGTCGAAATGTTTTATTTTCAATTTTGTTATTTAAGTAGCGTGCTTTTGCAAGGTTGAATGTAACTACATACGTACAAAATACGAGTGGAAAAAATTGAACGGATGCAAACAAAAGCGCGCTGTTTTGTCAATATTGTAGTAGAAGCGCAATTTTTTACCGTGCACTATGGTGGTTAAACTTATGAAAGAAAAATATGTTTTCGAGGGAGCAAAACAATAATATTAGTGACGCTCTAAGGTCTGATGTAATATGGATGAAATAAAATGGCGCGATCAAAATGGATAGTATGCTAAAGCTCTTACCGATCCAGTTACTTTGTAGATCGCTTCTTTTACCAATTTCACTGATAGAAAATTTTAATCAGCCGTCTTGTTACTGTTGAAACGCTAAAGCACTGTAGATCACTTTTACACTGGAAAGATAATGAACCATCAAATACAAATTACTATAGCGTAATATTAAATTAAATCTCACTTCTTCCTTTATATTTACCGTAAAACTTAATTATCTTTATACGTATTTTCCTCAAAGATCAATTTTATTACATTTGTTAGACCCATGAGATTAAAAATGTATTTTTATAACAACTTTACATTCCTTCCTCGGCTCGAAAGTCGAATACAAAGAAAATACAGATATACAGGTTGAAAGGCACGGTATACATTTTTGTGTTTTCCACGTACGTCTCTCGACAGACTAACATTTTTACACTTACATCAACAAGATTCTTCCTCGCTACTATAGAGAGCAACATGGAATAATTCAAACTTTCAAGATAAACATACTACTACATTACAGTGCACTCTGTTTTATACATTAATCTATCAATGATAATTTATACTATTACACATGGCATGAACATGTAATTAATATATATTATTCTCTCTATATCGACGAATTTTACATGAAACTATGACTATCGGTTAATTATATATTCTTACCAATAAATTCCACAATACACGACTTAACTCAATTTCAAAATAAATATCATTAAAAATGTAACAACACGTGTAACACTCCATGCTGCACATAAGTATAGGTTTCATTCAAAGTTTCAACTGTGTATAAGAAAGGAAAAGAAAAGTTTAATTGAAAATTGAATGGAACGCTCTTTACGTACCGCTTCGAATAAATAAACCTGTGAAGCATAGGTAACATCATATTCTGTTTTAATGTAATTCCACGCGGTAGTTATAAGAGGGAAGCCGGAAGTGGAAGCGGAAAACTTGAAAAGGGACGTATAAGAGCTTATCGCTCGGAATTGCTGCATCCATGCGAGAAACTTTTTCCGAGCGCTCGTTTCTGAGGATGCAGAATGCAGAAAAGCGTAAAGCAAGACCGGCAAAGTATCCTGCTGCTTAGCAAAAGGACATCCTGGGATTAATTTATTCTCGATCGAGCGGACATTTATAGCCGCTCTGGGAGCGTATCGTATGGGAATGCTGTCTAGCTATTTCTGTTTCCGATACTTTCTCCGGATATCCATCCCCTAAGAAATACTGCGTTGGTTTCGTAATTCCCATCATATCGTAATTAACACAGATAACGTTACAAGCTCGGATTGAATATATCATTCCCCGCTGCACTGTGTTTTTTGTCTCTCTCTCTCTCTCTCTTTTTTTTTTTTTTTTTTTTTTTTTTTTATTGGATCAGGCAAACTTGCACAGCCGAGAAGATGGAAGAATTATAGCGATCGTTACCATTATTTCATTGACGTTGTTATATGCATAGATAGCCACATTAAAACGAGAACGAGAAGGGCGTTGGATACAAAAGTGTGTGTTTGTGTGTGTTGACGCGTGCGTGTGAATGGCACTAGTTTTTCCCATTAGTGCGCCGTGAGAAGTTACAGGGGGTTACAGGGACATTATAGCAGTATTACGCGATACTTTACGAATGGCGAAGGTACCGGAAGTGGTAGTAGAGAGCTCTCGTTCCGTGTAAGCCTGGTCGATCGTTACTTCGGACTTTGGCTATACGTCTAAAACTGTCTGCTATATGGTCCCGCAAAATACTCGCAGCAGTGTATATCACCATTGTCTCCTAACGCATATACACACATGTTATGGTATATTTCAAGCGGAGGTAACGCAGCACACACACGACGATATGTATATATATATATATAAACACACTGTCATTCCATCTTGCGTGCTTCGTTCTCCTCAACTCCATGTCTCTCGTTTACAATTCTCTTCTATCACACCACACGACTCCTACACAGTGATTCCTGAAACATTTATATATCCATTCGTGTATAGGCCAATTGTTACTTTTCCTTTCGACGAAGCACGCCACCCCCTTTGTTCAACATGGAAATGAAATTTGGTGTCATATTTCTTGCTCCATAGGCTTTAGACGTATCAAATGGCACGTGCTGTAACGCGTATCAAAAGGATTCGACTGTTGCATTCCCTGCGGTTAAAGGGAAGAAGCGTCTCTCGCACAAAAGTTGAAGAAACGAAACACAAGACGCTCTTGTAGTCCGCTCCCTCTTTGTATATATACACATACATCTGGCTCTGGACCCCCAACTCGCAGCTGTTCTCCGCTACAATGGTAGATCCAAAGCGATTCTTGACTTGTTTTCGCCGAAACGTTGACCTGAATTCAATGTTCCATAAAGTCGATAAAAAGAATGAAAATAGAGGAGAATGGAGATGAAGGGAAAAGACTACCGAAACGGCTAAAAGGCTCGTTGCTGACATGTTTAATGCAGATTGTGGTAAATGCAGGTTTTTGCGTGTTAAAGTTAAACTAGCGGTGAGAGGAGAGCGCGAGGGGAGGGGATGCCGGATGACGAAAAAACTTATCAAGTTTAAAAAGTTGAAAAGTTTCTAGCAACAAGGCTGTGGGAAAAAGGGAAGTTCCTCGTAAAATCTGCCACTGTACCAGGAATATTCTTATTCTGATTCATAATCTTATCGCATTTACATTGTCATCGTTTATTTCATTTCCATGGAGTCGTTCGCTCGACGGACGTGATATCCCATGGTCGCGATACCTACTGCGGTGGCGTAACGAGATAGAACGGATCGTGTGTGAGTGCGCAGATTCCTTGCATAGGGTCGTTGAATCGTTTCACCGCTGCGATACCTTTACTTGCGTCAAGAAACGCAATAAAGAGCGAGACTCGCAACCGAGAGTAAAGAGTCAAGCATTTACGTTCAAAGCTACCAAACTGTGCCTCTGCGCTTCGACTAAACAAAGAAGCCAGCGGTTTTACGACAGATGGCCCTACTAAACTGCCTAGTGAACTGCGGAAGGGTCAACTGACCCAACGCAGTTGGAAAATTGCAGTTTAATCGTAAAAAAGTCTACTATACACTTGCGCGGAAAGTATCTTCGAAATATAAAATAGAACGTGGTGCTTTTACATGAACGTTAACCTTTGGAAATGGATATAAAGCAGTATAGTTTTATTTCACACTTGCTTTAGTTTTAAGACTACAATTTTCCTCTTTCCTATCTTCTTTAGAAGCGACGCAACGGGCTGCCCTCTTGGCAAAATATGCAACATTGCTGCTGGATAATATATACGATGCACGACTCCTCATCCGGAGCAATATTTAACCATTGCAAAAGGACTGCTTGCGCTTTTATCGTCCATCAAATTTTACCTCCTCATTTTTTCATCTCTATTTCCTCTTCGCGTATAGCGGCAAAGTCGATGCCAGTTTGAAATTCATTATCGATTATATCCACGATTACTACATACGGAATAAATCATTGTTTTAATTAATTTGTCATGCGCGCAGAAGTGGAGGATACTGACGATTCAATCACCTTTTTCAGTTGTTAAAAAGCCATGACGTATGACCGGCTTAGCAACCACATTGAACTCTGATGCTGCTTCAAATATTATGGATATTCGATAGAAACTTGCATGAATAGGTTAAATATTAATCAACTAAATTGACCACGCAATCATGATTAATAATGTAAATGAAAATATTAACAAAGACTAATATATAGATGTAATGTGCTTTTACTATTGGCACGTTGAAACTCTAATTAAACATTAAAACGTGCTATTTTACCCAGGGCTTCTTCAATTAGTCTATGAAAAGACGTTGGATCGTAAAAGTTAATGAACGGGCAGCAGGAAATCAAATAATAAAGTGTGAAGGGTCGGGTGTACTTTGCGTTAGGCTTCCATAGCTCTCGCAAAATACATAGGTTTTGTTAGCAGTACTACGCAAGAGGGCCGTGTGGGTTAAGGGCGAAGTGTGGTCTGATTCGACAAACCAGTTGATATGGAGCAAACATTCGATTCAGGCACAGAAAATGGCTAGCAGGTACATACATAGCTATTTCGCGAACTTTCTATTTCCCAGGGGATCAAGAACGTCTGTGTAAGCACGTAAATAGAGTTTCGCGTGCAGAGACTTTTATATCCTTGTGGAGGTGCGCTACTTGCATCCAAAGATTATTTTCTATGGCTTATTTTCTTTCAATATCAATCGCCAGTCGTCGTTTGTCATGATTGTGCTAAATTTTATTTTCAATAATTATTTTTTTTTTTTTTCTATTTTTATTCATTTTACTTTGCTTCACCTGAAACTCGCTCTGTGCCAGTTTCTGCACATATACCCATATATAGCAGGACGCGCATCAAACATAACGATTCTTTTTTGCCATTAATCATTACGCTATTGGATATCGCTGGAAAAACTTTTCTCATAAATAAATATTTCTAGTTTACGAGTCCGCGGCACAGTAGTACTCAATATGCTAACTGCGAAATTCTGGATAAAAAAGTATATCGTCCATACAATACCTGTGCCTATCGGTCTACACTTTCGTATTTACATTTTTAACGAGAATAGTCGACGCATAATTCGATCGAAAAGCTGAATTTTACAGTTGATTATACCAGTGGACACACAGAGTGCAGAGCTTTTTAGCATTACATCAGATTCTTGTAACACAAGCTACCATAGAGCCATCGCGTGTAACTGGTGTGTTTGTACACACTGGCATTCCTGTAACGCGTGGGAAGAAGTGCTTTCACATGTTCCTGTGCATGTCACGTACGACACTTCATTATACTACTGTGCAAATGTGTTGAATCAGAGTCGCATCGACGATTGAGCGTGTGTACGAGTGACTCATACACGGGGAATAAATAAATGTGCAGGAGCATGCGGACTTTCGATTAAGCGAATCAAAGTCCAGTGAGCTATGCGCCTATGTAATATCATATGCATCTTCGCTCTTTAAGGCCGGATACCTGCTAGCTCTGAGAACACCAGAAATAAACACCTTTGTGACACTTGTCATGTATTCCTATATGCGCGTTGAAGACTTTGAATATGTAAACGAATGCTTTTACATAGTAAACGTAATGCAAGTTGGAAATTTAGCCTGCATGCACGTATATATAGATGGAGTGTAAGTAACGTTTTGCAGGTGTGGCAGAGCAGCAGGGCGAGTTTGTAGTACATATCGGTATATATTACACACACGTATACATATAGATGTATTGTACAGCGAGCTTTCGGGGTAGTGTGGTTTCGGCTGACGCTGATTCGTTTAGTTGGGCAGCTATAGGTGACCAGGTAGCACACGGTGAAGTCCGGCGCGTATCAAGATATGCATGTGTATGGGGTCGTGCTAGCCGGGTATTAAAGGAAAATCGATCTAGTAGGACTGAGAGACACGGTAGTCCATTCCTCCCGGCAAATACGAGCTACAATGCTAGGAATCCTATTTGGAAAGTTTGAGCAATACTCGAAATTCTGAACCATTCGGTGTAGCTCCCCGCTTGCGGTAACAAATTTCTAAGAAGAACCGATAAAATCGATCCATGCACTTTTCCCTCGAACCTGGCCGATCGCGACCATATTTCCACACAGTGTTATCGCTCAAATTTCCGCCAGAAATTCAATCTCTATCCCAAAGCCCTTTTTACAAACTACATAACGCCATCCATCCTTCACCCATCAATAATTCATTAAAATCACTTCTCGCTACATTCGCGCGTTACAGCTAGCTTATCAAACTAATCCAGTTAAACGACATTTTTTTTATTACAACAGCTATTTAAAAAGCTTTTCCAACTTGTGTCAAAGCGCTGTTGTTCGCGACTGTGTGTAACAAAATTATAGCCATGCGCGTATATATATGTATATACATATAGGGGCTCTCTATATTAAAAGTGTTAATGTTATATAGCGACGGCTGGAACGGAGAGCTTTCTGAAAAATGTGTGCATGGGATTTGACAGAGAATTTTAATGAAACGAAAAGTCTGGCCATTTGAGAAGTTCTTGCGGCAAGAATAAATTCTTCACACTCTCAACAAATTTTGCAAGTTGTTGGGGTAATGTAGCAAAGAAATCGCAGTATGCACCTACCATTGCAGTGAATCCGACCGTGAGGGAAATTCAAATGGAAATGAAACTTAAGAATGGAAAGTTTACTAGCCGTGAAACATAATGAATTATCGTTTAGCGTTATTTATCCCTGCGTCCAAGAAAAACTACCATTACATGCACAGTCTTATATTCGTCACTGTGCAAGTGCACCGCTGAGACAGCTTTTTAAGCAATTGCAGCTTCGTTGCAAGCCGAAGCAACATGGTTAAATCAATTCAGCAATGGTATAGATATGGTAAAACTGAGCTAAATTGATTTTGGTATCCCGGCGTAGCAATATCGCTATATTGTCACACGAGTTGGCGCGAAAGCAGCACGAGCGTATAGTACCAGATCGTTCGGTATGGAATAATTAAAGTTTTTCGCAAGAAACTAATACACCTTCGCGCACGGTGGCACACGTGATGCTTGCATAATCACTATTTCAGTATAACGTTGGCTCTAGCCTAATCAGTATTCAGTTTAAGCTGTCCTCCACGGTATAGGTACTCGGCATTCGGGAGTTGGGTTAGGCCGACCAATCACATTGGCATCCCTGTAATAATTGCCATCCTTCCCTGCTATACCTATACTAAAATACGAAGATACAGTTAGCACCAAAGAGAAAAGTTATTCCTTACTTATACGCAGCCAAGCTAATTACTCCATTGCGTTACGGCATCGTATCCAAGCAAGTAACCGCTTCTCTGCCTCGGTAATTATCCTGTACCCCTCCTCCCACTTCTCATCCGTAATGGAGTGCATACAATTACCTGATATCGTTATCCAGCTAGATTAATTTCCTGAGAAATTAGTGCCACCAGAAGACTCGACTATGAATTAATTGCAAATTATATGGGAGAGCGATAATTCGCAGGAAAATTCTTCGACCACCGTTGATCGATCCAGCCTTTCATGCTTGCTTGCTTCTTCTCGCCTCTCTTTACCCATTTTATACTACACCACTCCGAAGCCGCCCTAAGTACCAAACGATTTACATGTATTGCCAGGAATCACTTTCCTATACTCTGCACTTAATACGTCTACTAGTCAATCTATATATATAGGTTAAGTAAGTTCGCTATATATATAGTATATTCTTCGTCAAATCCCTGCTCTATATTTCCACAAAAGCTTTCAGCCTCTCCCCACGCGGACTCATTAATAAATTATTCGAAAGAAAAGGAGCTCGACTTTTATGTATAAGGATTTGTTTCGTATATTTCGTCGAGTGATACTCGTGCCTGACCTAACTCGAGGAAAAGACTGACGCAAGGAAAAAGTTGCAAGAAAGTCAGCCTATATATCGTAAACGATACGGGAAACTTGAGGATAAAGATGCTTAAGCGATTATCATATATATTAGCCTTATTTATAGAGACTTGTTTTTCAAGTCTGGGAAAAAAAATCATTAGAAACTCGACCGGCTCACGGAGCGTCAAATCGTTTAATTAATGACACGGTGGAGAGGTGCAATCATAACTCCAGTGGTTCGCGAGGAAAGGCAAATAAGAAATATTTAGGATTAATCTGTTGCACTTTGTAATTTTATCGTTGCTTTATTTATCTATTTTTCTCGATCTCCGTCATTTTCTTCTCGTCCTTCGGCCATTTCCGCTTTGAAATCACGAGCCGCGAATGGACGAATGAAGAGACTACTTTTAAACGACAAAAAGCTCGATTCTCGATGCCTTACCAGCTCGCAGTAACGGGAGAAATGAAAAAGCTGGGATGAAAAAGGAATGGAACTCGGCGAAAAGGATGGCGAATACCGCTGTGCCTTCGGGGCAAGTAAAAAGTTACGAAACGACGAACGGCCGGAGGCGTTACTTTGCTTGCACTCGTCGACGCCACGCCAAGAAGAACGTCCGTAGCCACTTTGGAGGAAAGTAGAGAGAGAGAGAGAGGGTAGGGGAGGGGGGGGGGAGCAAAATGGGAAATTTTTGATAACAGATAACTCGAGGGAGGTTGGACAGTGGTCTAGGAGGAAATCAGGGGAGCAGCAAATGAGGAATGGCCCGGAAAAAGTACTTGGTAAAAGTAAGCCTGGCAAATTGACCAAAAAATGACGAATAGTAGCTGGAAACGCTCGCAACTCTCTAAATCTTTAACGGAAAAGGTAGGGAGGAATAAAATGAAGCTTCACAAGGAAAAAATTTGGTAGAAGAAAGTTACGCGAGGTGTATCGTGTTGTTATATAGCGAAAACAACAGAGGGGAGGAAAAGTGAAAACAATGAGAAACCTTGAAATAAGAGTTTAGGGGTGGTCGGAGCAGCAAACTGGCACCAAAATAAAGGGATTTGGGGAGGATTTGAGGAATATAAGATTCTTAATGTTCCAAAAAAGTAAGGTAAATGAAAACAAAAAACTTGTGAAATGATTGGGTGGAATGGTAAAAGAAATTTCAAGTAAACAATACAGATGGACAAAATTTGGGACGAAAAAAATAAGAAAAATGCGTATAAAAATAAAGAATAGACAGAGTGGGAGAAAACGTAGAGTGCGACAGAATGAGCAATCGGTATTTGGCCCAAGGATCTCGAAACTAATTTATAGGATCGCTTAAGGATCTTGCTTGAATCTAGACAGGCCGCAACAATCCAGATAGGAGGAACAGAGAATCTGGAAGAAAGTTTAAGTTCTTTCGTAAACGCGCGGAGGAGTCCTGTAAGAAATGCACCCTTGCTATTCTGTATTTCTTTCTACGTATTTCTTTCCTCCAATTACTACATATAAATTCGCAAAGACAAAGAGAAAGACTTTCTTACCAAAGGAAATATCGTAAATCTTGCCAAGACTACTTACTCGTACTTTTCCAATTAAAAGAATCGAGCGAGCTTTGAAAAAAATGATAAAGAGTCGTGTAACCTCCACTCATATACTTAGAGGTAGACTATATATATATATATATATATATAGTTACAAGGGGAACGCCATTAAATAGATAGCAACGTGCATGAAGGAGGATATCTCTGAGACATCCAAATGACGTTCCTCGTCTTTTATGTAATTTCAGTGATTCGCGAGATTCGCCAAAGTAATAAGGCAAGTGCAAAGTTTAAATGAGAGAGTGAGAGATGGCTAATATTTAGGCATAAGGGTAGTAATTCCATCGAGCAATCTCATTAAAGTCTTCGATATTACCGGATACCCGGCTGTTTCCATATAACGCGAGACGCTCGCTCGAATCCATCTTGGGCATCCCTTCCTCTCCCCCGCACCAGTCACTAATGCCTGACAGCTCCTCCCTGTGAAACTCTACTCGTAGAAAGGAGAAGGGACCAGGAAACGGAACTGCGACAAAGGCCGGAAACTCCCAAGCCCCCTGCACACACACACACATACACACATACATACATACATATATATAGTATACTACTTGTGGTGCTAGTCTTCCAGCAGCCAGACTGCCAGCTTGTTTCCAGACTTGCAATCTGGAGCGGCCAACTCGACAAAGCGACTCCCGGCAATTATCACACGGAATGCGTTCTATCGCTGGAAATTCTAAAAGTACAAATCCCTCTTTCACCCTTCCACCCCTCCTCCACGTTGTCTTCGTCGGCGGCAGCGGCGGCGTCGTCGTCGTTCACTCGCTTTATATCTATTATTTAGAGAGCTGTGCGGATGCTGTTTGCAATTCGAGATCGTCGTGGACCGTTTAGTTAATCCGACAGAGAGGGTGGAAAGGGGTCGCGGAGCTGTGCAAATAGCAAAGGGGTGAGATGAGCGAAGCGAATGTGACGAGGACAAACTGTAGGAATTTTCTGCAGGGGAGGGGTGAAGTTTCTACATTTAAAAGGGGTGTGTGTATGTGTGTATATGCATATGCACACAGTTTGGGATTAAAGCACGTTGGTGCGAAGAGCAAAATTGGCGCAAAGATATATATATATATGTATACAGTTCTGTAGAGTACAAAATGGAAGTTAGGCTGTCGAGGGGAGGGGGGAGGGGGTTGAAAATTCGCGGCCCTAACCAAACGAGGTATAGGCACGATGACTATATATATATATATATACAGGTGGGGAAGAGCAGGGTTAGCTACTGACGCGCTCCGACTCTTTCGTCTCACTGGCTGAACGGGAATTGCAGCGAAATTGCAGAGTCCACGGACCGAGTTGGCTTGTACGATGCGATTTCAAAGTACCGAGCAAAAGCGCGATGCGAATTTCGCGTATTTCGTGGGAATTCGTTTCAGTCGTTGCCGCAGCGTTAGTGTGGCAAGATAAAAAAAAGAGAAAAGTTCGGATTACAGTGACGCCCGAATATATACTATTATACATATATATATATATGTATACGTATATACACATATAGCTCTCGTCGAAGGAGAAGCTCGGTTTGTCCGCTTGTACTTTTATATTCACGACGAAAGTCTTCCGATAACGAGACTTAACTTTCACAAATTAAAGCCCTCGCGCACCGAATCACTGTCTCTCCGCTCCCTCGAATTAGCTTTTGCCACTTCTTCAACGGATCATCCAATGCTCGCGCGCGCGTTCCTCTCCTCCTCACTTGCTCTTTCCTTAAGGAGATTATATCCCTTAATGGAGCCGAGTGGCTAATGAATTTCACGTCATTTACTGCTGCTTCGAGTAAGAAAATTGCAGAGAGGAGTCGCGCGAGCTTGGGTTGACCATTTAATTCGCCTCTTCTGTGTATAACTGCGTTGCTACTCTTTTAGCTATATATATATATATATATATATATATATAGTAGGCAGGGTACACAGTATACATCGATTGCTTTATTAGCGTATCCAGCGAAGAAACTTAAATTGCTTCGTGGGCATCGCGTGACAGACGGTCGAAGGGGTGGTAATGAGTGAAATTTAGCATGAGGCATTCCTGATGGTTTTTGGCGAAAAATATTTTTCATGCAGCTGGGATAAAGTGGAATGAATGGCTCTTAACGAGGAATAGTCGAAAGACGAGTAAGCTCGTAGATTTTCGAGTCGGATTAGTGTACGCCGGCCGATCGGGATCTCGTTTAGTGCCAGAGGTCGTGTACGTTGGATTCCGTGAGTGAATTACCACTTCGGTAACGGGAATTGCGCTGGAATTGAAGCGTCCACAGACCTAGAAGAACATCCAGTACGTATGGGTATACTATATATATATATATATATATATATACACACACACACATATATATAGGTTGGCGCGACGAGGCTTTCCATTTTCCGCTCACAACCAAACTGGCACACTAGCGCTGATCCAAAGACACTTTAAGGTTACGTGACGACGCGTTTATACTACTGACTTAAAAGTCCATTCAATCCCCCAACGTCTATTCTCAAATATTATTTAACTCGACCCTCTTTCGATGGAACTCTAACTTTTAATGCGCGCCGAGGAGAAAGAGGGAATCTCTGCTGATATAAATAAAGAGAACGTGCTATCGCGAATGTAAGTCGAGTCTTGGAATAAAACGTTGTATGTATACCTAGCGAGATTTTCGGTGGTGCTTAGGAGAGTAATCGCGGAAAACAAGGCAGGAAAATGGGAGAAAAAGGAGGAAGAGCCATGATTCACACTCGCCGCTGAAAGAGCTCTCTCGGAGATTTTCTGAAAGACGGAAGAAGAGGGAATGAGTGTTGGGGAGGGGAGGGGAGGGGAAGGTTGATTTTCGCTGAATATCAGCGTCTGAAAAGATTCGGCCCTTTCGACCGAGGAAATAGAAATCGTCGATTTCCGCCAAAGCCGAATCGAATCGAACCGAACCGACCGAGTGAGACAGGAAAAGCTGCATTCTGCCACGAATCAATTTTCCCGCCTTCGAGGGTTGCATTATACGAATTTAAGCGTTACTACTACTCTGCACGCAACGAGCCATCGCATGGAATTGGGTTATAATGGAACTTTCAACGAGTCGAAACATTATCTTGTTCTCAGCTACGCCTAATGTCCGCTTTAGAAGCGTCTAAATGTATATATATGTATGTTCGCCAGGTAAAGTGGATCAGGGCAAACAGCGTCGAAAATCGCAATGACGAACAATCGGTGTGTGATTGGCTGTTAATAGACAAAAGGATGAACAATGACCCGCTGCCTCTCTCTCTCTCTCTCTCTTTGTCATTTCTGTTATCACTCCAAATAAGCTAAATTCATTTGTCATCAAAGAAATTCTGAATTAAAAGTGAAAGAGAAATAGCATATTTCTTTCTCTCTCATACACACGTACATACACGTCCAACCATGTATTTTAATCGAGGTACGTCAGGAAATGATGAACCTACGTGTGTATGTACGTGGATATATGTTCACCAATCCTCGGATTATTGACAAATGGAATTAGCTTATTGAAAGAAGCAATAGGATTTATGAAAAAGCAACGAGGCACTTGCTCGTCTATCTCTGTTTATCATCTAATAATCATACGCCGATTCTATGCTATCGCGATTTTAGACGCTTTTTGTCCTGATCCATTCTATCTATAACAATGTCTATACAAATTATATTTGCTTTATTGGCACGTCAGCTTCGACCAATTTCTTTCTCCTCTATCGTCCCGTGCAGAGCAATGAAATCCTCGATTAATTATATATAGTCCTCCTGACAGTGTTAATATAATGACAATGTTATCACGCGCCAATAAAATCTCATAATGCTGGTCATTTGTATGATAGAGTCGAATTATATAGTACAGGTGCGGCTAAGTTCAGCTTTAACTGTAATCGCTGTTTTCATAAACTGCATTCAAATGAGACATCATCGTAATTCCACCATTGCGGGCCTCCAAGGTATCAAGCGATTTTGCAAAATTATGACGACATTAAAGTTGCGTTATTACGTCGGATAATGTCCGCTTGATCGAACCGTAATTCATCGAGAATTCAAGCATTTTGCTGCGCTATTAACTCCGTAACAACTGCTTTCGTATCACATTACGATAAAGTATTGCGTGACAAAAATTGAACGTAAGCAGAAAGCGTTAAGCGATAAATCCAATTTTACCTCCGGACCAGATATCGCTTTGCTCAAAAAACCCATCGATATCTCCTCTATCCACCAGCTATGCGCCTGCTAAACACAATTATAACAGAGAAACTGACGAAATATAAGCTTCTCTTGCAATTATTGTACAGGTCGTAACAAAAATCTTGCTCATTTATTCGTGGGAAGACGAGCAAACACAAATACACATTCGAAACTCTGGCGAGAAACTATATGTATAAAAGCTGTGAGATATTTGAATACAGACCTGTTAAAAGCTGAGATGAAAAACGTTTGATTTCATTCCAGCTGATAGCTGTCAGGACAAAAAAAAGATTTCGTTTGTTCAAGCCAATTCCTGAAATATTGGTGAAAAATCCACTCTCGCCGGTACAGTATAGTTTTGCCAGATTCGTAGAAATAGATCTGGGATGGATAAAAGTCTGAAATATAGATTTTCGAATAAGTCGATAGCGGGGTGAAAAGCGATAGGCGAAAATCAGCAAATCTGCAAATCTATTCGAGCGTTGAATTCGACACGGGTTGACGTTATATTTTAATAATTGCTTGAGCACGTGATAAAAGGGACTGGGCGTGGTATAGGTACACCTGCTATATGCCGTGTATGTGGTAGTGGCGCAGGAGGACTGGTATAGCGGCAGTAGTATGGGACACTATGGAGGTCCCTATGGAGAACGTGGCAAATACCGAAAATTATAGCAATAGTGGAGCAGCGCGCTATTCCGTCGGATAACAATCGCTTCATCGCGGTAGTAATTCATAGTGCATTCTACCGGGTCATTAACCTAATAGCGATTGCTTACACGTCCCCTTAAAATGATATACTTCGCGGCAGAGCATTAAACGAGTGAGCCCATTACCAGGGGTGGCCAAACTACTGGAGCGTCCGCCTGTACTCACCCCCTCCCCCCCCCCCCCCAGTCGAGAGTTTCGACGAGTCTGGACGATTAAAAATTACTCGGTAGAAGGGATATAGAGGGGGGGGGGGGGGTAACATTGTCCGGAGCCACATTTCTCGGCAATGAATTTCCGCCTCTCTCTCTCTCTCTCTCTCTCTCTCTCTCTCTCTCCCGTGCGCGGCTTGATGCACGTTTTCGATTTTGTCCGGTGATTCGAGAAAATGACGCAACTTCACGCCCGCGGCCTTTTGGACGCCGGCCAAAGTCAAAAAGCTCGTCGCGCCAGGTCGTATACATATTTCACGTTGCTATATGGTCTCTTTCCATGATATAGTGCTGCCGCGAAGAAAAGGCATTTGCCGATCAAAGCCGCGTACAGCGGCGATACACGCCCGGAATGTGTTTGCGGATTTCTCCCATATCCCTGCAGAAAGTAACATCAGCCTTTTGCAACGTGTTGGCCCTTTAATTTCTTTTCAAGAAAATATTCGTCGGACGGGAATAAATTATAACTGATATTCTGTAGCTCGCTGGATCAACTGTCTTTATCATTAATGGCAAAATCAACATTCCCCCCTCAAGCTTCCCTTATGCACTTTCTTAACATTCCCCAAGAAACTCGACTTAAATCGTATAAATTTATTGCAATTATTATTGTTATTAAAATTTATAATTACATCCTGTGGAGAAACACCAAGAAATCTACACACTTTTTCGTACAATTCTTTCGTACAGGTATTTATATAATTGGCATAGCCTTGCGGGAGATGTTATTTAAATTGAACGGTCCTGTGAAATCTCGGGGAAAAAACAGGCAGTCGTTTCGGAGGCTGCGAAACTCTAGCAGATTTTGCCGAGAATTCCAGTCGAGTAGACTCCCGTTGAATCATGCACGCTTCGATTCATCACGCAGGTGCAGTTTTATTCGGGCTTTTATCTAGAATATAGCAGGCTGAAATTTTGCTGTCACGGAGCTCGCAGTCCTATCGGAATCATTCGAAAAACAATCCATGAATGCCGAATGTACGTGTCATTGGTACTATTACATCGGGATGGGAAACTACTCCAGTTTTTCGTTGGTATTTCTACTGCATTTCAATCAATATGCAAATTTTTTCTGTTCTCTGCGTAATGTGTAATATCCGGATTAAATGGTCGACCGTAACTGACAGCTCGCCTGAAAATAACGGAAAAATTGTTCGCGAGCAACTGGTAGAATATATGTATAAAATTTCTGCACAACTTTTTACCGAAAAGTGCGTGACTGTGCGATGTGCGATGATGTTGACCAAATGTTTCCTCTCACGGTCCCTTTCCAGTAGGAAAACTTTATGTATAATTTATATCATTTAATCCGATGTTTATAAGTCATTCGAGGACGCGAAAGGTTAGACGGGAAGCACGTGTTATCGTCTATATATATGAGCTAACGGTGTTATACTACGACAGCCTCACATAAAACTGCGTTTTATCTCTATATATACGACACACATCCTTCTCTCTAGCCCAAGTAACAATATCAGATCCGAATCATCCGCTAGCCACAAATTACTCGCTACGAAAAATCTGCCAGTTCTCTGTAATTGCTGTAGAATATATGCAAAACGGTATCTGTTACACGTAAATGCCCATCAAAAATTTTCGAGGCTAAAGCCACGGTCAGAAATTTTCGATAAAAGATAATAAATGTGCAACGACCCGATTATTGTTTATACTGTCGGAAAAGGAAAATATAATTTATTTAAATTCAGCAATTATTCACTTTATCGAGCAATAAATCAAATGCACCCCTTCTATACTTATATACATATATATATATCTATATTTTAAAACGAAAAATTATTTTACGCACTGAAGCAGGAGACTGTAAAAGTTGGAGAATATCCTTTGTTAAGTACCGTTTGTGCTGCGAATATATATATATATATATATATATACAAAGCGTAAACAGCTAATAATAAAAGTAATTTGGTATAACAAACAACGTTATTTACCCTGATAAATTCATTAATCTCTCAATGACTTCCGATAGAGGTCGCGAGTAAATTTGATGAGAAACGACACTGACCAAAGAAATCGTAAATTCTTCCAATACATTATATGGGCCAGCGATAAGAAGGTCTCAGTGGCGGATTGATATAAATTATATGGTGGATGGCTAAGAAAAAAGGAGGCGATTTTTCACTATCAGGATGAAACCTAGACGTCGACTTAATAGCGTGACTCGGTGTTACCCTTTTTACAAGAGCCGGGCATATTACACGATCCCACGTACGTTGGGGAGTCTATGTTTTTTGCAAGCGAGATTCCGCAGCATGCTCGCTAAAAGAAAATTGTCTCTCTCCCTCTCCCGCATTTCTCATAAATTATTCAGCGCTATCGAAAGGAGAAAAACGTCTCACTCGAAATCTATATAAGTTTAAGTATGTACATATAAGCGCATGCAGGGCTCTATCCCCCCTCGTACGAATGTATTTACATGAAAGATATCCGGTTTTTTTTCTATAGCATCGACGCTCCTCGATAATTCATAAGAAAATATGTCACGCGATCATGTACACAGTTCCGGGGTGGGGGACGTCTTATCTCTGTACTCAAGAGAAGATTATCGGATTCCAGCAGCCGCTTCCTCTCGGAATATCAAAGTATCCGTGTGGTCCTTAGCAGACGTATAGTACATACATATATATATATATATATATATATACGGAAATAACTACGTTCATATATCCTGTACTTACACCACCGACTGATATCAGATTCGCAATTCCCGCCTGAATGAACTTAGGCTATCGTTGGATAAGGAGGACTCGGTCGTTCAAAGCTTCTTATCCGCGCCAAGCTACTTGCAACCGGATATCTCAATCTGCAAAAGCATTCTTGGATTCCTGTGTAGACGCAAATTGCACTATACTATATATATATATATATATATATGCAACGAATGCCTAAAATGCAAGTAGCTCCAGCGACAAATCGACCTCAGCGAATATCCGCGACCATCAAATCCACCCCATTTTTACCCTTAACATTCAAGAATTGTTCAGATTTCTCTCCTGCTCGAAACACACTCCGCGTAATTTGAAGATTGGACTCGATCGAGGTGGGAAAGCGAGAATACGAGCCTCTCTCTTTCTTTATCTCGTATTATAATTATCACAGGATCCTATTATATCGCAGAATGGAAAGAGAAGAGGGTCGTTTGCGAAAAATCTGACAGCGTACGTTGGCTTCCTGGCGTGTCTGGCGTTTTTCGGGTAGTTTCGTGCAATCTATAGGCAAGGTCTCTGGCATGAGAATGAGAGAAAAGGGAAGCCTGGCCAATTATCGAAGGACCGGGAGAAGGGTATGGACTGCAAATCCGGGGAACATGGACATATCTATAGGAGTATATATACCTCTGTGTGTTTAAATGTGTGTGTGTGTGTGTGAATGATATTCTTTTTTCCTGGAGATTTCGATGGCAGCTATCCTACGCTACAGTATGCAGTCTGCATTTTCGCAGGCTTGGAACTCTCTACCATATATATATATATATATACCGTCGCTGGGTTCTCGTTTTACCGGGCATTTTGCGAAACAAAATACCTCGTGCCCCTGTCCGTACGGCCATCGTATGGCTAGGTGGATAGGATCGATACGCGGCGCATGGCCAGAGGGTCCATGCCTGCCCCGTCCATGGACCGAAAACTTTCAGCCTGGAAAGTCCGTCGACTTTTTACGAGAACACGTTCGTTAACCCTTTTGAAGGATCCGGTTAACCGCAAGTACCTTGAATGCCTCTCGTCCTTGTACCCAAGCACTTTCCCCTTTGTAGCCATGCAGCCGCTACTTCAACCCAACCCACTCGCTAACTCCTTTCAAAGCCTTATTCTAATTTTCCAGATGAATCTTCGCTCACGAACCGATGCCCAAATCTTCATGGATAATTTAGATATATATTCGACTTACCTGCTGCTCCCCGTAACGCTTCGATAATCCACCCACGATCAACTTTTCCATTCTGATCCTGCTCGAGCCTCTCTCCATGTACAACAGAAAAGGACTCGAATTACGCGTGTGGAGGCTGGATTCCATCTTCTTCTCCTGTCAATCCTCAAAAATGCAAATCTGTTGCTCGCTCGATATTTCACGCGATCGATGCTTTATCTCGCGAAGAATTTTTCTCTCCTCGTTACTGCTTGCTTTCTACGTAACGTACTTAATACTTTCATGTACGTACTGTAGTATATATAGGTGTACTCACGAGGATTAATTTCACGCCACGTATTATAAGCCAAGTAAGATTGTCAAGTTCTAGCACTCGGTAATGGCTGGTTTACGCTGTTTAAAAGGGTTCCGACGTGAACACCCTCGATCCTTAGGACCGTGCGCGTCGGCCATTAAGTTATTATTATCTTGGGCGGAGGATCTTATTAGGGTCTTCCATAAACCGTGAAGTTAAGCCATGGAGCGACCGAAGCTGCCAAATGCGTGCTCACCGCCAACGCATAAACTTAATACATAATGCATGTGCAGCCTACAAGAGGATTTACGCTGCTAGATGAGCGAGCTAGACTATGCGTAACGCTAGACGCTAT